>NW_027281078.1:0-70258 GCF_046629955.1 Centroberyx affinis
TGTGTGTGTGTGTGTTTATTTGTGCACACCAAACATGTGTGAGGATGCTCACTGTCTCTCCTCTTGTCCACTTGCCATCTCTCAGCCAATTTAATCGGTATAATGGCCCTTTGATATTGCTGTGTGTGTGTGTGTGTGCGTTCATATATAGGAGTGCGATAAGAGAAAGAAAGACTGAGAGAATAAAGAGAGAGTGATTGCAGATACTGCCCTTGTCTGTCTTGTCTGTCTGTCTGTCTGGATCTGGCAGATAAGTCACTTCAAGGGAAAATGAACCTAATCAGTGCAATTGTGTTTACTTTACTCACTCCTTTGTCACGCTGTGCGAAAGGAATAATGTGCAGTGAGCCAGTTATTATCGTCAAATAAGCTGATTTTGCAATATGGGGAATACTGGCTGCCTGTACATTATCTCGCTTATTACATGGCTACACAGCAGACAATCATTTGACATGAAATATTGATTTTATTACAAGCTGATGTAATTTAAAAACTGATAGAAAGTAGTCCAGCAGCGTATTTTTAGCATTTTTGGTTTAACGTTATTGTATAATGGCAATGGACATTTTTCTGTCATCACAGATCAAATCATGACATGAATTTCAAAAATCTTATTTTACACCACTCAACATAGTGTATGAAACGTGCAATATCACATATTAAACTATTTTTGCTTTGAATGGGAAACATCAAATGTAACAATGTGTGTTTTTTTTTAAAATGCATTTTAAATGAGCTACTTTTGACTTTTACATACTGTAAGTAGATTGTAATTTTACCTCTACTGAAGTCAAATTTCAGCAAATTAACAGTGCTTCTATTTGATTATATTATATGTTGGTACTCTTTGCACCTCTGCCTCTACGTGCTTTCAACGGCATTCAACTCGATACCGAGTGAAAGAGAGAGAGAAATGGAGAAAGAGTTCAAGTGTCATCTCTCTCTGCGAAATCTAATATCCTTGCGTAATTAAGGAACAACACCTTTCGGTTTTCTAATTGCTTTCTCTCTTCGTTTTTAGCCTGTACTTTTCACCCAACTTCAACACACAATGGTGTTATTAGGCGCCAAAGTAAACACACAGGCTTTTTCCCCTCCACCATGCTTTTCCCCTCGATTCAAGCCGCCCGAATCGATGCCAGCCACTTCATAGACATTAAGCTCGGGTGTATCGATTCCGATGGGTGAATTGTATGCACCCCCTACTCACTACGGGAGGGGTTCGCCTACATACTGCACAAAGTAACCGCTGCACATAAATTTTGCATTGATTTGACAAAAGGCAGCAGCAGCAGCAGGTCCGTTTCTCAAGGACACCGGCCCAGAGCATCCATTCAAATATCGATTCGAGTCCAAAACTCCTCCTCGAGTTCGAGTGGCCCGGAAGCACGTGAAAAGACCCTCTCGAGGTGTCATGAAAGAACAGGGGAAGAAAGTTTGAGAGAGAGAGAGAGAGAGAGAGAGCTGTTGTACCTACCCGACCAAACAGGTTTTTTTCTCAGAACAGTATACAGTATAGCCACACAAAGGCGGTGTCATGATTATGAATACGGGCATTATCCTTATGTCACACTCATGCACTCACTTGATCCACACACACACACATGCACTCACTTGATCTACACACACACACATGCACTCACTTGATCCCACACACACACACATGCACTCACTTGATCCACACACACACACACATGCACTCACTTGATCTACAGCCACAGACTCACATAGCTTTGATTCCTAATTCACCAGTGCAAGGAATCCTGACAACAGCCGAGCCCGTTCAGTAACAATCGATATTCGACCCTCTCTCCCTCCTCTCTGCTTTTTTCACCTCCCTCTCTCTCTCCCCTGGCCACGCTCGCTCCCATCCCTCCGTCATCCGTTTTCCTCTCCCCCCGGCCCCAATCGCTCCTCTGTTCCTCCATCGCCGCTCGGTACCCACGCACTCTCCGCGTCCAAAAAGATTTATGGATTTTCTGTACTTTTGTCTGTGTGTGTGTGTAGGTAGATCGGCGGAAGTATGTGTATGTGTGTGTGTGTGTGTGTGTTGCACAAATGGGGGAGTTTTTGAGCTTTTGAAAACCTTTTTTTTTTTTTTTTTTTTTTAATGCACAGAGTGGTACATTTTGTATTTTTTTTTTTTTTTTTGGCACGCTGCACAGGGGTCAGCTTTCATGACTTCCCTATGGTTGCATAGCAACATGGCACGGCCGAGGCATGTTCGCCAGCGAAAGAGGCCTTCAGCTATTCCTCTCCCTCTCCTGCTCCTCTTCCTCCTCCTACCTCTTCTCCCTCCTTCCCTTCCCGTTCCTCCTCCGCTCGCTCTTCCTCTTCCTTCTTCCTCCTCTCCCTCTTGCCCCCCCCCCCCCCCCCCCTCTACCCCCGCCCACCTTTTCTATCCTGGTCTCAGCTGTGCTGCTGGCAAAGCTTATCGGCAATTGCACAACGGAGCGAGGATACACACACACTCACACACACACACACACACATGTACACACTTACCCTCTGTTACCTATTTGAATGGTTAGAACAGCATCCAAGGTTGTGCTCTCAGTCTGCCAAGTGGGATTGTGAGTGTGTGTGCTGGTGGTGGTGGTGGTGGTGGTGGTGGTGGTGGTGGGGGGGGGGCAGCATATGTACATAAGAGGTATGAGCATGTCCCCACCCATATGTAATTGTGTGTGTGTGTGTGTCTGTGCATGAATACATGTCATGCTGTTTGCGCGCTGATATTTGTACTTTGTCTTTTTTTATCTGTGAAGGCGGGATGTATGAGTGTGTGTGTGTGCTTGTGCAATGTATGTGTGTGTGTGTCCGTCCTCATATGTCTCTGTGTGTGTCCTTGCGTGGCCCGGTTGCATAACCATCCCCTGAGGTCATATAGGCGGGGATATATAGGAGGCTGGCTCCTGTGTGAAACATTCATGTGGAAGCCTCCGCTGTCTGCATGCAAACGCTTTTTTTTTTTTTTTTTTTTTTCTTTCTTCACCCGGGCAGATTATTGAGGCTTCTGTCAACGCCGCGAAGGAAAGCACAAGAGAAGAAGAAGAGGAAAATCACGGGGTTTATGATAGAGGAGCTGCAATTAGGCTCGATTTTTATGTAAAAAAAAAAAAAAAACAAACACGCCGGTCTCATCAGAAATCACAAATTGGGGCTGCAACAGGGAAGAGGGTCCAATCTCTCCCCCTAATTGAGACGTGTGTGTGTGTGTGTGAGAGAGTGAGAGAGAGAGAGAGAGAGAGAGAGAGGGAGAGAGAGAGAGATGTGTGAGTTGTGTTTTTGTACCAACTCCCTGGAGAGTACATAATGTGCTGCACTTATATTCCTTCCTCTCTCTCTCTCTCTCTCTCTCTCTGTCACTCTCTCTCTCTCTCTCTCTGTCACTGTCTCTCTCTCTCTCTCTCTCTCTCTCTCTCTCTCTCTCTCTCTCTCTCTCCTCCCCCTTCCAGGTTTCTCTCGCTTTTCCTGTCATACAGTAAACGCTGTCAAAACCTGCCCTTAATAATTTGTATGCTGAAGCTACGTCTTCTCTCTCTCTCTCTCTCTCTCCCTCATTCTCACCCCCCTCCTTCTCTTTTTTTTTGCCTTCTTCTCGTTCATTAAATGGTGTCAAACTTGTCCTGAAAATTTACATACTGTAGCTATACATCTCTCTTTTTTTCCTTTACCCCTCCAGAGTTTCATCCTTTTTTAATAATTAAACTGTACGTATAGATCTCTCTCTCTCCCTCTCTCTCTCTCTCTCTCTCTCTCTCTCCCTCCCCTCCAGACTTTGTCCCTCTCTTTGTTGCTCTCGTACAATAAATGTTGTCAAACCTTGAATCTGTACATTGCTCAGTGTTCACACAAACTGAGCAATGTACGCTCTCCTCTAACTCCTCTAACTCCCAGGCTGTGCCGAGCATTCTTAATAGCGCGTCCAGGCAGTGGTTCTCAAGCTGGGGTCCTGGGGTGCCCCGGGGGTCTTTTTGAAGGGGTTCAGAGGGGCCCCCTAGCAAAATGAGGATGAGTTCTTTCATTTATTACAGATTAGCATGATGAGGATGGATAAGAACGACTCTAACGAATAGATTTCACGCTAAATCCGTTCATAACTCCTCCTGTGTCTTAGTTGTAGGTGGCGGATGAGTAGACGTGGAGTGTGACATCATCACCCTAACGTTATCTTTTATCACCTCCGCTTCGCCCCACCACCCGCTCCATCCGCCATATTTACAAAACAAGCACAGAAGCGGAGAGATTCAACGCCGATATGGGAGCAAATTTCTTTTTTTTCATCCATCGCAGATTGATTGTAGCAAGAAATAAGCTGTTCGGTAAAAGCTGTAATCCTTTCTTAACCCTTATCGATGATGACGCTGTGTGCTAAGCTGCTTTCCGGAATCATAGTGACATCCTTAAGGTGTGAAAGGGCAGTTCCATATAGGCGGATGTTATTTGACCGCGGTAGGATAGGTGGCACCTGGCTAGAAAAAACGATTTTACTGTCGTAGAACCGGTGGAGGATGAGAATTTTTTTTCACTCTGACCCATAACCCGCTTCTCTTTACAACTTGTTTCACCCGTTCATCGCATTAGATGGTGTTTGCAGCCCCAGCCGCAGCGGAAAACCAGACTTTTTTTTTTTTATCCAGTTAGATAAAACAACATTCACAAACCAGGAAGGAATAACACCGAAGGTCATAAAGTCATGGAATTTGACATCGGGTCCACCGCGGAACGCTGTCTGTGTATCGCTGTGTTTTTTATAAATGGCCATTATTAGTACCGCGGATCGCCTTTCCCCCGTACCGTTTCTCCTCATTCCCCCCCCCCCGCCCCCCCCCCCCCCCCCCCTACTCTCCTCATATGTCACATACCGATTTCCCCACATCTTATTTACACAAGCTGCTCGTGTGTCATATTGCACATACATGCTTGCACATATCTGGGAGGTCCCGCACGGCTTCTGCATTACGCTGAGTGGGTCTTAGCGAGCTCTGGGGGGGGGGTGGTCCCGGCAGCGGCAGTGCACGTCCTGCCTGTATTACAGTGTTATTTTTTTGCTCCTTGCATTTTATAGCACCTAGTAACCCACACACACCATGCTATGAATGTTAAAATGTCTGCACCTTCTTGTACTTTTTTGCTATTTAGCACTGCAATATGTTGTCTATTCAGTTTACATATTGGTGTCCACCTTTTAATAAGGGAAATCAATAAGGGATAATGGCTTTTACCTGGATTTACCTACCATATTTAATGTCCCGAGTATTATACTTTAAGTGTATGTTACCAGATCTCTTCCACTCATTCCATCATCTCATCCTGAAAGCAATTTCTATCTCTCCTTCTACAGGTTTGGACACGTTTCCCATCACCCCATCCTCCTGTTTCCATTACTGTTAGGTTGACAAGTGGGATTCTATTCTATTCAATTCTACTCCCAGTGTCAAACCCGTCCTGAACCCTCTCTAAAAGCTGGATCAGACGCTCCAAAACAGGCTTTGCCGGTTTCTGTTGCTCAGCCTGCTGCTATAGTCCTATATATATATCTATATATATGTTTGTATGTATTTAATTACAGCCAGCCTGTACACTGTGGCCCTGCCCTGCCCTGTCATCACAGTGTTCTGCACTGCCACCATTTTACTCCCACAATTCCAGCCGCGCTACTTACCAAACAGAAAAATATGTGCACAAGTTGAGCTGCAAAGTAGGGATTTCAATTATTTTCAGATTGTGCTCTTCAATTTTTATATCTTTGCTTCTGTCTTTGGAGCAATGTGCTCCTCGGAGGGGGGGGGAACGGCATATTCCACAGTGAGCACTGTTCACACACATACTCTTTAACCTTGTTGTGTGTGTGTGTGTGTGTGTGTGTGTGTGTTTGAGCTTCTGCCTGGTCTAGTTGGCACACAGTTGTGCACTCTTAGTCTTCCCTCACTCTGCCAAGGAGGAGAAAGGATAGATGGTGAAAGGGTCACAAAGACACACACACACACACACACACTTACACACTCACACACTCAGACACACTTTGGCCGAGTACCCACATTTGTTTCTGCGGAGAGTGCGTAGGTGTTGCGGTGGGCGGCGTGTTGGATCCAAATTCGTAGGTGAACGCGATGATGAATGCAAAAAAAAAAAAAAAAGAGCAGAGGATACAAGTACGCGCTGACCTCATCGCTACCTGCTGCCAAATAGTGAGACCGAGTCACAGCCAAGGAATTGCTTGCACGCACACACACACACACACACACACACACACACACACGTGCACACACCCAGTGGTGAGGCTGTGGCCTGTTCTAGGTCAGTGTGCCAGTCTATTCGTAGTACTATCAGTTAAACAAACCACAGTTCAAGGGCGATAAAAAATAATAATGTGATTTTTTTTTTTTTTATTGATGCCCGTAGGGAAATTCTCTTTTGGCTTACCAGCCATATATATATCTACTGTATATAGAGGTCACTTACAGAGCATCAAAAGTTACAGTACAGTAAATGAAAGTTGATTCTATTTTCATCTAAGCATAAAACCAGAATCACATTTCATTCTGGCTGTGGTTAGAATAGCATTATCACATATTATGCGACTGTCAGACTGTAATGTGTTTCCAGTGTATTGCAAAAAAAAAAAAGACACTGCTGGAAGAAATGTGATATGAAGAAAATAAAACCGCTCTCTCCTTCTCATTTTATCTCTCTCTCCGTCAGCCTACCTGAGTCTCATCTTCACACCCAGTCTCACCTCTGTTTTACTGACGAGCACTCTTTCTCTCTCATCTTCCGTCTCTCTCTCTCTCTCTCTCTCTCTCTCTCTCTATTCCCATTCTCTATTTTGTCTCTTGCTAGCAGCCAAACGGCGGCCAATTTGGCAGGCGACCAGCCCTCGTCTAGAGCAGTGGTTCTCAACGTGGGGTCCGGGGACCACCGGGGGGTCCTTGAGGGGGTTCCAGGGGGGTCCCCAGCAAATTGATGAATTGTTAAACTTCACTGTTATTTAAGTTACAAGAAGTGAACACAATTAGAGACTGTAGAGGAATGACTGTTTTGATCATAGTTTCACTGTTATCTCTCTACCTACAATACAGATAGTCATGGAATTCTGGACAAAATCATATCTAGCAATAAATATATTCTCAGATTTGGGTCCGAGAGACAAAATCTCATCAAATGGGGGTCCTACTGTGGCTCTAATGTGGACTAAACTAGGGGTCCTTGATATGAAAAAGGTTGAGAATCACTGGTCTAGAGGTTATTTCCCATTCTGACACTGTATTTTTTGCCTGGTAAAAATACTGACAGCTGACTGGCTTCATCAGCTGCTGTAGCCGGTGGGGCGGTGTGCATTTCTCCCCCCCCCCCCCACATATGATAACATATTGTTCAAACTGTTTTTGCTCTTCTCTCGCTCACTCTTCATCCCCGCTCCCCCCCCCCCCCCCCCCTTTTTTTTTTTCTCCGTAAGATTAATCTTGATGTCTCTTTCATCTGTCGTTTCCTGCTGCCGTTTTAATTAGCCCCTCTACAGAGGTCTCATTTGTTTGCCTGGGAGGCGTCTGTTTGTTAGTCGGCGAAAAAAAAAAAAAAAAAAAAAAGAGAACAATGGTGTGATTTTCTTTTTTTTTAATTTATTTCTTTTCTGTCATGTGTGTCAAAAAGAAATAGGTGGAGGGAAGGGAAAGGAGAAGGAGAGGTGTGTGTGTGTGTATGTGTGAGAACCTGGACTTATCGCAACGCAGTTACCACGGTAACATACAGGGGGAAAAAAATGCAGTCTTTGCTTCCACACCCGAGTGGAGTTTTTTTAACAGCCCCTCGTTAGCGCGTGTGTGTGCATGTGTGTGTGTGTGTGATTTTTGCTTGTGTGTGGGTGGATGTATAGGTTTGGGCGCATCTCTGTTTGATTGCCTGTGTGTGTGTGGGTTGAGTGGGTTTGCGCTGGAGCACTTGTGTACTTTAGTGTGTGTGTGTGTGTGTGTGTTACGAGAGTTTGCGAGTGTGTGTGTGTGTATGCCTGTCCGCATTCTTATTAGTGTGTAGGTCGGCAAGTGGTGCTCACACTGTGAAGAGTGCTCGAGGCCGGGGTCAGGCGGAACGAGAGCGCCGCTATTCAGCCGCCAAGAACGGAGACCGGCTTTGTATAATTTGTATAAAATATATTCGCACAAAGGCCAGTTTTTTTTTTTTAACCTCCAGGCCACGTTTTGACTCTCATGATTGCAGTGCCCCTGTGTTTTAGAGGGTGTGTCCGCCGGTTACCACCACTTACAAGCCAGCGGAGCCTCGATCTGTCTGTCTGTGTGTGTGTGTGTGTGTGTGTGTGTGTGTATAAGACAACGTCAGATAAAGAGATGTGTCTGCGTAGGACAGAGAGCGAGAGAGAAACCAAGACAGACTTAAACAGATGGAGAGATTAAAAGGGAATGTGTGTGTGTGTGTGCATTTATTTTAGTTTTTTTGTGTGTATCAGAGAAAGAAAGTCCGATAGAGAGGGAGAGAGACTTACACAGATGGGGAAAGATTAAGAGGGTGTGTGTGTTTGTGTGTGTGTGTCTGTACATTATGTTCACTCCTTTTTTTTGCGTTCAAATGCCGGTTGCCAGCAATTGATTTTCCATCCAGTAGCTGCTATTCATTCTGGGCAAGTAGCTGTTTTGGACAGAGTGAGTGTGTTCACCCTATGCTTTTGATTGCTTGCTCTTTGTCACTGTTACTAATGGAGCAGTCACACACACACACACACACACACAAATCCTACCCAATACACACTGTTGCTTTCTTTCTGCTCTTAGGCATGAATCTGTGTACTTTGATAAAACTTCAGTCAGCTCAACCGTTGTATAAAAAGCCAGTATACGCTTAACGATGTTCTTTCCTGTGATTACAGGCACGACTCCAGACAGTACTTGGCTAAACCTCTATACACCTATTGCATCACTGCCGTACCCATAATTCCAGTAAAGAGCAGCCTTCCTAGTGGTGCTATTATGCGAATGTGTTCAGCTAAACTACAAAAGTTAATGAAGATAAAAACAGCTCCCTCATGAGGCCAAACACGAGAAATTGAAGGATTTAGTTACTCTGTATTCTTTTTCTTTCTTTGTGTTTTTCATCCCGGCTTATTTTAGTGTGCATGATGCAGTGAGCGTACGATGTGTCATCTAATGGACTGAAGGATCATGACGTTGCTAATGGACTGATGAAGGACATGATGTTTCTGCCCCATGTTTTTGTCCGATCTTGCTTAAAACCATGTGGTGATATCGCAGTGCTGGGATATAATGTTCTTACCGGTCTTTGTGCCTTGTCTTTTCCATAGGTGGACCCACTGAAGAGCCCCACCTGTGCCCGTGAAGAGGCAGAGGCACATTGTACCTGAACACTGGGAGAGTTCCAGCAACGTTTTTTTTTTCCACATAGAAGTAGAAGATAGAAGAATATAGAGGAGAAGAAGATAGGTCCACCGTCCTCTTTTTCTTTGTCCTTTTTTTTTTTTTTTTTTTTTTTCCCCCGTTACATTTGGTCTCCAATCACCCGATCTTGGGAGAGCTTATTCTGCTCTCTACCTCCAGGAGAAACAGACAGAAAAGGAAAAAAAAAACAGCAATTTATCTCGTTATCTGCCTCTTACCCTCCCCTCTTTTTCATTTCCCGGCTCGACATTTCTCCGTTTTACCTCAGGGATCGTTCTCCCACTGCCTACCTCCTCCGCCGTGCGGCCGACCCAGTGACTGGAACGCAGCAAAAGCAACACACACCTGTAACCTCTCGCCGCCATGACAACCTGTATTGCCTCTCGACCTCTCCTCACTGCAGCCGTGGCGACCAGCAATGACCTTTGACCTCATACCTACTGCCAGCTCAGGCCCGTTCACTGCCTATGTTATATAGATCCAATAAACCACGCCTGTAGCCCGGTCGACAGGTTAGCCATTACTGGGACGACAATAGTTATAAACCAGGCAGGCGGCTACATACACTAGCCCCGCCTTTTCCGTAATATACCTGGCAGGCAACAATATACCTCAGCACACAAAGCTTCTTGAGACTCAGTTAGCGACAGAAGAGAACATCATTCACTAGCCTGGTGCTTCAACCTACCTGGGAGGCAACACTGTTCACTAGCCTGGTGCTTCAACCTGCCTGGCAGGCAACACCGTTCACCAGCCTGGTGCTTCAATCTGCCTGGCAAGCAACACTGTTCACTAAGCCTGGTGCTTCAATCTACCTGGCAGGCAACACCGTTCACTAGCCTGGTGCTTCAATCTACCTGGCAAGCAACACCGTTCACTAGCCTGGTGCTTCAATCTGCCTGGCAAGCAACACTGTTCACTAGCCTGGTGCTTCACTCTACCTGGCAAGCAACACTGTTCACTAGCCTGGTGCTTCAATCTGCCTTGCAGGCAACTCAGTTCAGCATCTTCCATTTGCCTTAGCGGCAGCAATACAGCAGCGGGTTCCAGAGAAGCATCCAGAGAACCAAGAAGAGACTCAGGAGTACCACCTGGCACGCAAGATCATACGATAGCCTGGCTCTTTAATCTGCTCGGCAAGTAACATCATACACTAGCACTTCCATCTGCCTCAGAGGCAGTAGCATAAATCAGCAATTGCCCAAGAGGCATTCAAAAGACTCAAGAGAAGTGCTGCCTAGCAGGCAACATTGTTCACTTGCCTTGGGCTTCCATTCACCCCAAGAAGCCTCCAGAGAAGTAAAGGTAACCACGGGGCAGGGGAGGTTTCTGGGAGCCTCATAAGTTTCCCTTACCCGGAGGCAGCCAGAAGTACAAAGAACAGCTTCCTGTCAGATATAACATAAAGAATGGTTGTTGTACACCTTGTCAAATAAGAACAGATAACACTGGGAAGAAACAGACTGTGTGACTACGAAAGGAAAAGGAGGGAAGAGAAGCGGAAAGAACAGTGAACAGAAGAATACAGTGGTGAGTTCCTTTTTCATTTCTTTCCTCCTTGTATGTTTTTTCCCCTCTCTTCTTGTTTTCCTTTCCTCTTTCCTCTTTATGAAGGGTAACAGACTGTGGCTCTGTCTCAAACGGCTAAAATGCCACCTAATCAGGCAGCCTTGGAGGCAGGGAGGCATCAAATCATGTCTCAATCGAATATTTACAAAAAATGCTGCCTGCTGAGGTGCCTCCAACTGGGCAGGTTTTGAAGGCAGCATAGATCGAGATATCCCACAGTCCTGTGCGTCAGCTCCACTGCGCCGACAGAAAAAAAACAAATGGCGAGCAACAGCCTGGAGTTCATGTACAAATGTAAGTTTTAACCTCAGATTTTTTTTCTACCGAGAAATAGACAGTTTAGTCACTGAATATCTTACCATTCTCTTTTGATGTATAATGCTTATTTAAGAAATTTGTTCCGACTTTCAGATTCACTGAAAACAGACTTTTTGAGGGTTAGCCTATCCGTTATGTTAGCTTACTAAGCAGACCATTGAATTATAGCCTAAAAGCCCGTAAATTATAGCCTAAACTGTTATTTATTTAAAATGCAATGTTTGATCTTATGTTTGAAGCAGGCAAAAAAATATTGCAGCCCAAGCAATGAAATGGTTATGAAAAGCAAACCTAGTAGTTGCTGAAGGTTTGTCATTTGAATTGCATGTTAAATATTTAATTGTAGTTCTTGGGTATTACTTAAGTTTGTAAATGTTCTGTAATACTTTACACTATTGTGGTTGTTATAGTATTAACATTAGCTATTTTGTTAAATCTATATAACTGAATACTATCACAAAAAAAAAATATAAGCAGTTATTCCAAATGACCAACAGGTGGCAGTATAACCGCTGCAGTTGCCGGGGTTATGCCGAATTCTGCATCCCCACCTCGCAACTTTATTTCTCTATGAACCAAATGGTTTTATCAGCATATATTTTTGTGCCATTTTGGCTCGACAGTGGGAATATCAGGTCAATAATGACCCAAGCTGAAATAACAGGGGATGCATTACTTGGCAGCCACAATCAGTTCTGGGAATAATGCATTCAGCCCTTAACACTCAGTAAGGACACTTCAAATCAAACTGTGATAGGAATAATGGTGTTATCCGCACATGCTTTATTTGATCAAGTTTGCCAGAGTTTGGCATTTTTCTGCATTTAAAAACACCAACGAGTTCGCCCTCAGAAATATTGACAGATACATTTCAGACCAATCGTATCAAGGACATGCTACTTCTACTGAGTCTAATAAAACATTGATGACTCTAAACGTTCATCAGCTATAGACGTCAGATCATTTCTCATGATTGATGAACACCCGCAAAGAAGATTATAGCATTTTTAAACGGTACGTTGCCGTAGAAATCAGGTGGGGATGCAATTCTCTTGGTGATGTCATGACGTTGCGACGCATTGATGCCTTGGAAGTCCGTCTTAATCCAGATACCCGTACAGGTACCTTCATACAAAAACACTGCCTCCAAAGGACACTGCCTCACTAGACAGCAAGGCAGCAGGCAGCTGCCTTCCGTTTGAGACACAGCCTGTGATGTCTTGGCTCCACATGCTAAGGCGTACTTGCAGTGTAGTGGGGTTAAATCTGATGCACAAGTTTGTTGCTTGTCATCAGATTTCTCCCATCTTCTATGTCTCTGGACTGCCACTGTATACTAATGAGTAAAAGCTAGAGATGGGACGATATATATGGAGCCTCAATATATGGGAATACAAAAATGTGACAATACGTATTGTGGGACCCATCACAATCTCACAAACTCTCCATCCAAATGATATTATTTGCATTACATTACATTCTAGCAAGCCAGTGCCATTGCTAGAAAGATCTGTGGCTCAGAAATAAACAGAATTCTGCACAGTCATACAGCACGTTGTCACTGAACTTTTATTGATTACGTCGTATCGTGGTTGTACCAAATCGTGAACCCCATATCGCGTATCGAATTGTATCCTGAGACAAGCATATCGTCCCATCCCTAATAAAAGCTGAATTACCAGCCTTGGGTTTGTAGTTTGGAGGTGCGTAAGTAAGCGTGCAAGGGTCCATGATATGTGAATTTATAGGTGAGTATTTATGATTTTCACCATTCAGTTGGTGCATGTTCGTGATCATCATGGTCTGGTATGACTACTGACTCCAAAGACAAACCTACCAGAGCATATGAGAATATCAGTAGACTGAGGAGATCCATCTTCATATACCTGTGTAAAGTTCAGACCTAGTTTGTGTCCCTAACTAGCTTTCCTCAAGTTGTCATATGAAAACCTCGTAACTTGGAATTTGGTGATTCTCATGTTACAACTTCAGTGAAAGGATCGCGAGGTCCTCTATAGATTTTGAAAATTCCACGACCCTCCAGCTTATGCGAACCTTTCAAAACCCATTGGATGAACTCAAAAATACATGGTCATCTAGCAAAAGTTTTCTTAAATTACATTTGTGAGATACAAGGTTTTCAACCGACGGGGACGGAATCTTGCCCCTTGCGCTCTTCGACCTCGGGGGCACCACTGAAAAGATACTCTGTAACAAGGAGGAGAAATATTAGAACTGAACATGGCCTAGTTTTTCAAAATTATTTTTAGCTTTACAATCTTTGTTCATTGACTTTAAATGGGGAATAGATCTACTTAGTCCTAAGAAGATTTTTGAGAAACCCGTTCCAGAGATACCGCACAGCAGTGCCGTTCCACATTAGCTCTGTTCCTCATTGAAATGCACTGATATAATACATGTCTCTATTAATATGCATCGAGCGCATGGCCACACGCTGTTCCCTTTTTTGACAAAGTGAGGAGACAAGGGAGAAGAGAAACTGGGGGGGGGGGGGGGGGGGGGGGGGGGAGGAAAAGTAGATGAAGGAATGGCAAGATGAGAGAGTGAAAGAAGCAGGGAGGGCGGGAGGTAGAGAAGGGACAGAGAATGATTGGAGAGAGAGATAGAGAGAGAGAGAGAGAAAGTTGGATTCTGCAAAACGTCCAAGCCTCACCTCAGAAACCCCCGTCTGTCCCCTCCCTCCTCCCCCCCCCCCCTCCATCCCTCCTTTCTAATCTTTTCTCTCCACATATTCTTCTCCCGAGTGAGTCACACATGTATCTCCCACAATTGCTAGTCTGCTCACATCATAGCGCTATGGCTCGTCCCCGCCTTCTGCTTCGTGTTGCTACGGCAACGTACAGCCTTCCCCCACCACCTGTGGCTCGGATACCGGGTGATGTATAGAACGCACAGCCTGGATCCACCAATCAGATCATCGCCTCGCACATGTGTGTGTGTGTGCGTGTGTGCGTGTCTGTAGCTAAGCGGCCCATTCGCCCAGCCATGTTTAGAAACAGCACAAACTATTCTGACCAATCAAAGGGCTTGGGATAGTGTGTGTATGTGTGTGTGTGGTCAGGTATACGGCTAAGTTGCCCAATTGCTCTGCTGCCGCATTAAAGGGCATGCCAGGTCGAATGCTAGCCGAATGTGATGTCATTATCTGGTACTGTGTGTGTGTGTGTGTGTGTGTGCATGTGTGTGTGTTTGTGGGTGTGTGTGCACGAGTGTGTATATTCAGGTACTGTACATGAAATTGGAACATTGGATGAGTCATCTGTGGGCTCTGGGACTATTGCCGCAATCATGGTGTGTGTGTGTGTGTGTGTGCGCATACGTGTTGGTGTGTGTTTATGTCACTGAGTGCATGCGGAGTTCAGTGAGGATAGCTCCACCAGACAAGTAACTGTGATGTAAACCAGAGATGGGACTCTCTCTTTATATTATATTATTGTATACAGGAGAATGTTGTTTACCCAAACCCTTCAGGAATGGAGGTCACTGTGGAAGATGAAAAACATTCAAATTTACAATGTTTTTTTTTTTTTTTTTTTTTTTTTAGATCTATGAAACATGCGAGCCCACAACTTTCTGTTTAGATTCAGTTGAAATCTTTTCAAGTCTGAAGTCTGTTTTCATCTTAGGTTTAGGTTAGTTTAGTCTGGTTTAGTTTGCTGTCTTCAAGTTTAGTTAGAGTGTGTGTGTGTGTGTGTGTGTGTGTGTGCACAGGTATGTCAAAAATTTAAACACAGAACGGTTTGTCTGTGTCCTATTCCACATCTTCGTGGCAGTTAATTGACACGGAATGCATGCATCTTCAAATTTAAAGGCACCTTTGAATTTCTTGATCTAGACAGTGGAAGCAAACTAAACTGACCTATAGACTTGAAGTGAACATTTTTTTTGATTATGGACAGTCTAACATTTTTGAACATGAACATGACTCTTTCTTGTTTCAGTGACTGAGAAAACAACTTTGTGAATAGTGTGCTATGGAGCTTTTCCTGGGATATGGGTGCATTTCTGTTTCACAACCATTAGCACTAAAACTCATTTTAGGTGTAAAAAGCTGAGAACCATTTTATGGATTAACAAAATCCGTCTCTAATTTGCTGTCAGTGGAGGAGTTCCTGATAGCATGGCACTCAAGTTTCCATTGTCTAGTCTGGGAAACGATTCACATTGATAGATATTGCTGTAACTATCCAAGATCATACGAGTATATAATGCAGATTCTGTTTGAGGCTGGATTTTTGCCATTCAGTACATCAGCACGACGACAGCTGACCCTCACATGATCGAAGGAAGCTTCAAGTTGCCTCCAGACGTTGAGCCGGGATGAGTTGGAGTTTTGCCATTGTAATGCTGATGGATGGGAAACATGGGAGAAGCTGATCCCTACTGTATACTGTGCCTTCGCCACAAAAGCAAACTGCAGTATGTTTTTGTGTTATGGTTTTGGCACACAGTTTGACTCATTCGTTCAGCACCACAACTGCTCAGCATTCCAATGGAAAGCCGATGCGCTGTGATATCGCACCATAGACTTACTAGGAGGGCTCTTACATAGGTCTAGAAAGTCTGGAAAAGTATGGAAAATGTGATAATTTACATTAAGTTTTAAGAGTTTTGGAGTGGGAACAAAACCGTGCTTTATATGTAGTTGTAGACACACTGTCATTTCATATATTGTGACATTCCTTGTTTAAGTTTTAAGTTATTAGAGAGTGATATAGCCTTGCTGACACATATTACGCTACTGCTATCGGCATGCATTATATTGAACACAGCCCAAAATGTTTCGGTGGAATTAAGAAAATCAAGAATTCTAAAATACTAAAAAACTCTACTTGTTAACGCTCAAGGGCAACTTCACCACAAAGCATAATAATCTTTATTTCCACGACAACATAATCAGTGTTCTCCCCCCCCCCCCCCCCCCAGGCGATCCATCAACAACATTCCGGATCGATAAATGCAGCCGTGAAAATGACTGGCAAGGAAAGAAATTAATGTTAACAATGCATCCCATCGTATGGATTTAGTAAATGTTGCAGTCGACTACAACTTGATCAATGAGGCTTAGCCGCGCCGGAGTCCCAGCAGACTCCAGCTAGCCTCTGCTGGAAATCAATAGGCCCACGAAGTTCATGATATGAACTTGACCTCAATGCAGAGATATTCTAATGCAGCAGGTGGTTCTGGACAAGCAATCATATTATTATTTTAGGATATTAACGGACCGATGCCCGAATTGACGGGATGTAGTAATTGATGGGTGTCACTTGATGCTTGTATGGCGCCCTGCAGGAGGCAGATTTGAAGCATCAGCAGCACTCAAACCTGATTTACCGCACCATAATGGATAATGTTACTGTATCATTTTCTTTCCCATGGCTTGTTCTCTTGTCTGATTTATTTAGAGATCAGCTCGAATCGTTTACATGTTTTCCCCCATACATCTGTGGGCTGCGAGCTAAATGACCCGCTGAATTTGCAGTTCCTGTAGCCTACTTCTCGACAACAACACCCTTGTTAAAAACATGAATGATATTTTGTCTCAAAATAGGTCAGTTTTCACAGTGGGTCCAGAATCCTCATGAAAAAGACTTTTTGCCCTGTTGTTGCTGGGAAATTAAAGCAGGGTGGTTTAATCAATGCTTCTAGTGCGGGTTAGATCATTGAAAACAGTTGTTGTGTTTGATGCTTCCAGTGTGTCTCTGCCATAAACACGTAGCTGTGGTTAATGAAAAAAAAAAAAATCTAACCACAGTACTCGTGTCTGCCATCATATTAGCCCACACATCCTGTCTGGCTCAGTAGTGAGGCCATGACACCAGCTCTGCCAGGGTTAAAAGTGTATGCACTCATATGCCATTGTATGCACTCACTGTAAGCTGCTTTGGATAAAAGCATCCACCAAATGTATGCAGGATAATCCCCACCAAAACAAACAAACAAACATATAAACACAATGACTATTTCAACAGATTGTTGCAATACAGTACAGCTGGTTTTAATGTGTTGGGGAAACATAGGTGATGGAAAGAGAGCATCCTAGCAAGTACTGTTTCTTTTGCTTTTAGCTATCCAGCTAGAAGGCTAGCAACAACCAAGCAAACTCAAACCAATAATTCTGTAGCTGGATGAATGGCTTTTTGGCTAATGTTAACTACTAATAGGGATAAATTTGAAGAAACAAGATGGTGTACATAACAAAACACTACACAAAAGACCATCCTAATTTTGTGCATTATCAAATGACTACCCCCTCACAGTACTACAACAACTAGACAAACAACCATTTACATAAGCCCAGAGCTCAATCTGCACATGTTGCTCCAGAGCAGTGCAGTTCACAGTGAGAGTATTCCTGTCCCTCTGGACACAATACCGATCAATAAGTCCATAAAGAGCTCCACGTTAATTGACAAGAGCTGAACTGATGAGGGCTTGTCAATATTGATGATATACTGTAGGTCAAATATGTGACTAGCAGCTGGAAATTGTACAGATGATCAAACTGCAAAGATGGATAGATGGAGACTTTATTAATCCCACACAATTTTCACTTTACAGTGTCATTGGACTGTGCGTTTAAAGGTGTAACATCACTTTTTTTCTGTACAGTTTTAACACATGGAAGAATACTTTTCTGGAAATGAGCTATATATGTATAAAGATAAAGGCTCCAGTATGTGCAGAACTCAGCTGCTAGGGTTCTTACCCGCACCAAGCCCTGGCAGCACATCACCCCCACCCTCATCCTCCTTCACATCCATGCCCTCGCCCCCCAGTACCTATCTGACCTCCTCCACCCCTATACCCCGTCCCGGAATCTGCGGTCCTCAGACATGGGTCTGCTCTCCACCCCCCACACCAGCCTGTGATTTTTTTTGGGGACAGAGCTTTCAGTGTGGCAGCCCCCACCCTCTGGAACTCTCTCCCGGCAGAGATCCGCAATGCCCCATCTTTGGACACTTAAAAAAATCCTGAAAACCCACTTGTTAACCAAGGCCTATGGCCTCTAGTTAACTCTCTCATCCCCGGCAATTATTGCTATTATTTTCTCTGTTCTTGTTTTATTTCTTTTGTCTGCCTCACTGTGTAAAGCGTCCTTGAAAGGCGCTATATAAATCTAAGTTATTATTATTATCATTATTAAAGAGATACTGTGTCAGTGCAAAAAGCAATAAAAATATATAACTGACAAAGTACTAACGAGATATTTGGAGATTCCCTGATGTATTGGTTTTATACAGACACTGCTCAGCCCCTACTGACTGGCTAAGGCTATAAAGGGTACATGGAGAGAGAGTTGGGTCATGTGTACATTGCTAAGCAGTTCTCAACAGCCTCCCAGTCGACTAACTAACAGCTGAAGTGCTGCTTAGCGCAACTCGACGGAATGAACCGCTGATTGAAGGTGGCCCTGATGGCACGCCATGAAGAGAGCGGAGGCCCTCGCCCATAATCGCATATGATTTCACGAACATCCTTTTGTCGAACACCACCTCTAAGGGCAGAGTAACCACTGGTCACGGAATTTCCCGGAATATCTTGGCGTTTTGAGAGGCGCATTCCAGACAAGGAAAGGCAGGGAATTTGATAAAGTCTTTGGGGACGTCAGGGAAAATCGGGGAATTTTACAAAGGAGTCACTTTTACAGGAATATATCACAATGTTTTTTCCAACATTTGATGGTTTTCAGCTGTTTTTCTCCACAGCAAAACCCAACTGTAGTGGAATCCAGATTGTCCACCCCTTTTTAGAACTTTTTCTCAGCTGTAAAACAACATTAACAAACCGGGAAGGTACAAAATGTCTAGGTCATGGAAGCGCTCTGACTTGGCTATGGGAAGTTCTGGGAAAGTCATGGAATATTACCCAAGGGCACGGTGCGAACCATGAGTAAAGGCTCAGCCCAATACCAGAGCATGACTGTCTCATTAACTTGTTTCACCCCCTCTGTTGATGTTTTCCCCCCAGCACACAACAGTCTGAGGCATCGTCTCATATACATGCAGAGACGTTCGGCGCAAACGTCCAAAGGAATTGATCCAAAACGTGCCCGAGGGACATCTTTTTTTAACTTTGTCAGTAAGAGACCCATAAGAGGATTTTATATTCACCACGGGACCCATAGCCCGTGAAACCATATTGCGGCTTTCATTCGGTGACCTATTTTGGGTCCCAATCCATAGTTTATGAACCAGGAACTAGCCTGGTTACTGTCTGTCCTCATTTTATAGCATCGGGCGGCAGAAAAAGTGATGTTGATTTAAAGAGAGCGGTGTGTTTGTAAAATTGGCCAGGTTCACGGGGGGGATTCGCGTTGAAGCAACTCTCAGCGAGTCGTAATTTGTGGGAACTTCTTGGCCTCTATCATCTCCTTGGACTAACAGATGGTTAGATATATCACTCAGGAACTCAAAACAAGCCATTTTTGACTTCATGGAGTCTTAGAGAGACGGCGGCGTTTTTTGTGCGCGCAGGAAAATTGTCAGCCAAGTTCAGGGCGAGTGAAGGGAAAAAAAAAAAAATCCCTCCTTCCTCTCTCTCCCTGACTCTCATTTCTTCGCTTTGCATAGCATTTCTCATCTGACGTGATCATTCTACGCTCACACTACAACCCATAGTGCCAAAATGACAGCTGAGCTGACGTCCATAGCTGCTACCTATAGCTTTCTGATATCAGGTCAAATGGTTTCCAAAGCTCTTTTATTGTGATTTTTTTTACCGTGCCATGGGTATTCCACCCTTGCACTCCTATTACACTCCTATGCCGAACCTAGAATTGAAGCGTATTCTACTTTTGGACTCACTCAAGTTTCTCTGGATAAGCCTAAAATTTGTAGTAGTTCTAGTAGTTTTTTCCCCCCCCACTGAATATGGCAGCAAAGTTCAGTGAGGGCATTGGTGGCCATTTGTGGCATCGGACTCCACCCGCAGTGTCCCTGGAAGGCCAAGCAGTGTTATTTTCCATACATTCAGCCATTTATATAATTCATGCTTTGGAAGTGAGCCTGAACCGGGTCCTGCTGTACACAAGGAGGGCATTCGAGGCCAAGGAATGTGTTGTTGACCTTTTCCTGCCCTGCTTTCTGTCTCCCATCTGTCAACCGGTGATGCCCGGTAGAACGAACCAACACAGCGCAAACTAAACGGGGCACATCTGCGCACACACACACACACACACACACACGCTTCTCCTGGTTAAACACTCAAAACACACGCACACAGACAGATACACGGTCACATGCACACACACCTGGATGCACTCGTCACGACAGCAACATCCTCGCGCTGACCTTCAGAAATCAATGTGGCAACACGTTTTCTCCCGCCTTTTCTCGCCACCTCTCTCCCTCCCCTCCCTGTCTTTGCCATCCTCCTCTCTCTCTCTCTCTCCCATTCCTTTCTCTTTCCTCTTGTTTCCTCCCTCCGCTCTCTCTATTTCCGTCTCTCTCATTCTCACCTTTCTCTTGTTTCCTCCTTCTACACTGTCTCCTTTTCTTGCCCTCGGTCTTCATTGCCCGTGTCTTCCTTCTCTTTCCCATACTCTCGTCTTTCTCCTTCTCTCCCGTACTCTTTTTCTCATCCCTCAGCGTCTGCTTCATCCTCACTTTTCCTCTCTTGTCTGTCTCCTTCAGCCATTCTTTCTCTCGTTCTGTCTGTCTACCATCCTCTCCTATCCTCCCTGCCTTTGGCCTGCCTGCTGGCGCGTTGAGAGAAACTTGGATGGACATCCAGTCCTTGGCAGGCTCCTTTCCAGCATGTCAGCATGATATGAGGCCATACTGTCCAGCTCTTCTCCTATAGAGACACTGATATAAATACATCAAGCCTATCAGACAGCTGCAGTACACAGCCAGGACAGCCTTTTCCCTCCTGGCTTCAGATTGTGTTTTCTGTGGCCAAACTCCATAATGAGCGCAGGAGAATGTGAGATGGTTCAGGGAGTTCCTTCACTGTCAACCTCAGGCTTTTTGTTACTGGAACCTCAATTGTTTAATCTAAACGGGCATTAACCTTGTTTTCCTTAAAGCTTTTTGGCCATAAGCTCTTTGATAAACGACTGCGGTGTGACGATAAGGTTTTGCTTCTGTTTACTTAGTATTTGGTGCACTACGGTGCTTTTGAGGTGACGCAAAGCTAGCTCATACCGTCCACTAAACGTGTCCAGTGTGCCTAAGCATTAGCCTACACCGTATAGTGAACTAACTAAATAGTGGGTATAGAGAGATTAAATTGAACGAGAGCCACAGGTCATTTTATTCCTATAAATTAAAGATGTTTTGGAGATTTACAGCAAGGATATTCATAGACGTGATGGGGATATGCAAACGAGAAGCGATCTTTCCTCCCTCAACAGCTAGCTAGCTGTCTATATGTTTATCTAGCTAGCTAGCAAGCTAGCTTATTTATTAGTTTAATAGTTACCTCCGCCAAGGAGGTTATGTTTTTGGTGCCGTTTGTTTGTTTGTCTGTTTGTTTGTCTGTTAGCAGGATTACAGAAAAACTACTGGCCTGATTTTCATGAAACTTCGTGGAAAGGTGTAGCATGGGCCAAGGAAGAACCCATTAAATTTTGGAGCGGATCCGGATCTGACTCACGAACAAGCAATAATAGCACGAACCTTGGCGGAGGTCTGCGTTCTCCGAGTGCCCTTCTAGTTTAGTTAATAGTTTATCTAGCTAGCTAAAACAGTAACACAGCAAATTAACAGCTAGCTAGCTGTTAATTTGCTGTGTTATTGTTTTATGATTGAAATGGTGATACCTGGGCTAGGTAGGCTATATTTTTGGTATATTTGCTATGTATCTATCTGCCTCCCTGTCTATCTGTCTATCTCTCGGTCTATCAGTCCATCTCTGTGTTGATTAATGTGTCTTTTGAGACGCCCCTATGTCCCCATCCAGCTATTTAGGGTTGAATATCGGATCTGTCTGGAACGTTCTCCAGTCTGCTGATTCCTGCAGCGTCACGTGTCGCTCCGTCGCTCATCTGGTGTCCTGATGTATGTCACATATGTCTCCCAAAGCCTCCAGCCTGCTGCTCTCAATCAAAGCAATTTATAGGCATATAAAGCCGTACGTGCGGCAACACTCGCACACATGCACAGCACGCGCACCAGTGGCCGCTCGCACATACCGTACCACACACAGCTCGTGCACACACATATACTGATACACACATAAAGACACAAACGCGTACACACAAATTTACACACCTATACACACCCTCACAAACCACTTTACATGCGCTCTTGTCCCATATATTCATATTCCATCGGCAAAGGGCAGGGAACAGACTTTAATGTCACCTGCAGTTTACCTCCAGCACATATTTCACACATAATGCACTGTGTAGTCATCCATCTCAATATCCAAAGGGCAACTTTATGGTAAAATATAGCCCCTGACTCATCTATCAAATAACACACTCAATTGTGAATAATTCTTAGCTGTTGTTTTAACCTTCTTGGAGTACAGATGGACGGTTTGCCTTATCAGAGTCACAGCAGCGCTATTGAATGTCAGTTCAGCATGTTTCTGAATGACAAACTTAACCTGACAATATCTGAGTAATCCTAACGCAGAAACCCCACCCATCTGGTACGCCTAGAGCTGTAAACCAAATGCTTAGAATTACTGCAAATCCCCGGCCAGATCTGATCTGCATGCCATTAAGTTACAAGTTGAGTTTAACCTGCATGGTATGATGAAGCTATTTAGATATGTTCTTGTTTGTCACCATGCTACATGGTATGTGGGACATTATGTCCTCATGGTGGCATATGTCTGTATGTAGACACATTCCTGTGAACGCAGTAACTCAAGAACAACATGTGATAGATACTTCATACTCACACCACAGGTTCCCTGTATACAGTGGATGATCTGATTAGATTTTGGCACACCTTGCTGCATAAATTTGCATATTAATGAGGAAACACTGATTTTCTATAAACTACTATAACTCCTTAATGCTTACAGATACAGAGTTCATATTAATACCGCCCATGTCTTATGTGAAGACAAGTATGTTGACATAGAAATATTTGCTAATTCATGTATTAATTGGCCTAATTAATGACCTCATGGTCATCATCATGGTGGTTATGGCAGGGTTAACATTTGGCCCTCCACAAATTCTTTTTGGTCTTCCAAAGGAATCCACTGTGATTTAAAAATAAATAAATAAAAATAGGCCATTTGATCTATTTTGATGCAATTTAATAGTCATTTTGAGGTGCGTTGGCTTACAAGGCACATTTACAAACACTATAATGACATAAGAAAAACTAAAATATTCTTACCTTTTATGGGGTGTTTCTTTGAAACGGCGCTTTTTTCTGTTGTTTTTTCCAGCAAAACTTTTTTTTTACATGCACTCATTGACACAAATTGAGACAAAAAATAGAGCTACGCAGTACGACATGGGTGGTATTAATATGAACTCTGTATCTGTAAGCATTACGGAGTTATAGTAGTTTAAAGAAAATCAGTGTTTCCTCATTAATATGCAAATTTATGCAGCAAGGTGCGCCAAAATCTAATCAGATCATCTACTGTATGCAGGGAACCTGCGGTGTGAGTATGAAGTATCTATCACATGTTGTTCTTGAGTTACTGTGTTCACAGTCTTCTACTGTTTTACACAGAGCAGCTCTACTGGAGCGGTTTGGAGTTAAGTGCTTTCTTCCTGGGCTTGTTGAGGAAGAGGAGGCTGTTAACCCATTCACTTTCCCCACCCAGATTTTCACACTTGGCCTAGTGATTTGCACCAGTTTGAATCACCCATACTTCAACTGTTGTTTCTCCATATTAGAAAGTTTTGCCACTCCTGGTTTAGACTGTGAAAAAAAAGCCTATAAAGGATCATTCTGGGGTGTTTGTTTTTTTTATGTTTATGCTAATCGTCTAGGTTGCCTCTCTCCTTTCCATTCTTCCTGCTGGTGTCTGCACACAGTCAGCATAGTTGGAGATATCAGCGCTTGTTTTCTACCTTCAGAAGTAGCAATTTGTTGCCAGTCATTCTTGTACAGCATCAGAACTAACTTGGTCAAACTTTCTGTTTTCTCCTCATTTCATTGTGCTGAGTCGAGTGTTTTCATATCAGCGCCGCGTTACGTAAGGCTCTGCTTCCTGCCAGTCACCTGACACCCACAGGAAGAAATGGAAGTCTGCCAGGATTTAATCCCTCACAAACATGGCGCCTTACGAACATTAATGTCATCCATCTCTTTTTATTTAGGGCGTCTTTGTTACCCAGGACAGCAGTTCATTTCAAGCTAGGTTTAACACTGTAATGTTTATATTTTAAAAACGACAATAAACAAGTAAATGTTAAAAAAATGTAATTACTTATGACAAGCGTTGCAGAATGCTTGGGGGAAATGTCAACTAGACATAGACAAAATTAAACGGGCTCACATTCGAAATGACATCGGTGTTCTCCTTTAACCAGCATCCTGTCCTGCCATGGCTGCACACTTTGATTTTAGAAAGGTGTTCCATTAAGGAAAAAAGGCCCTATAAAAGACCAGACACTGTCCCGACTTTGAAGCTTTGCGCACACGCCACCGTACGGGATTATGCTCATAGTAAAAGGGATAAGAGAGGGCCTGCGCCACACACACACACACACACACACACACACACACACACGCCCACCTCTAGGTAAAGCCGAAGTGCACAGAGCGAGCCTTGTGCCTGAACTGGCATCCGCCCCAGTATACGGTTAGCAGAGTTGGGGAAAGTTGCGTTTAAACGTGTATTTAATTACAGATTGCTGCTTCTCTGATAACGCAATTGAAGAAAATGAAAAGATTCATTGAGCTAATAAAACTCAGTAATGTAATACAATCACGTTTAGGTACTTTGGGGATTAATTAATCTTGAAAATGCAGTTTCGCAGGGCCACCAGATCAAAAGCACCAGGGCCGCTTTATTTATCAAGTACAGTGAACGTGCATTATGGGAGTTTTGACCAGTCCCTCTCACCCTCTGTTATATGTATATGTATATATATATATATGGGGTATATGTTATATGGCATATCTCTGGAACAACTGGGGATGAAAGAAAGACAGTAAAAAGGAATGGAAGCTGGACATAAAGAGAGAAAGACGGGAGTGTTTGCATCTTTTATAGAGTGCTGATGAGATGTGACAGCGGTTTTACTACCCATAACCCCCTATTGGCAAGTATGTATGCATGTGCGTGCGCTCCACGTGTGTGTGTGTGTGTGTGTGTGTGTGTGTGTCTTTTGGCTGGGGGGTCTGGAAGGAGGCCCCCCCTCCACCCCACCCCATCGAGCCTGTCATCTTCCCTCATCGTCCACCCCACTTTAATCTTTTCCTCACCGTCTTTTCACTCCTCCTTCTCCACGTTCACCTCTTCATTTGCGATTCCCTCTCATGTTACCACCTCCTCCTCCTCCTCCTCCTCCTTTCCGCGCTCTCGGCTCCCTCGTCTGCTTATCTGCTCTCCTTCTTCTTCCCCCCCCGCTCCTCCGCTCGTCCCTCCGTAGTGTGTACCTCCTTTGATTCGCGAGTGTTATTTGAGTATTGCGTCAGGTGAACCTTGATATCGCTCGGGAGACGCGCCGGGTGTAGCTGTTCAGTTCTAAGATGAGACGAGGTGATGAGATGAAAGTTTCCGGTGGGAAATTGGGTAATTGAAGCAGCAAAAGAACAAGATATAGATAAGAATACAACAAATATAACCTATTGGAGATAATACAGCAGAGAGAACGTATATATCGAAGACAATACAACAAATAAAGTATTGAAGATAAAGCTACATCGTTACACCGAAGAAAGCTCCTATCAGCTCCAAAGAATTCCCGCCACGTTGGCTATTGACAGATTTACGGGCTAACAGATGTTCGCAGTTTACGATCTCTCTCTCGAATTCGCAGCTCGCCGCGAGACCATATATGCAGGATGTGCAAATGCGGAGTGAGATTAAATAGAAATGACTTACAGTAGTCGGGGGTCTGATCCAGCTTTAGTGTCAAGTTTAAGAGGAGAAAAATGGAGATCCAGATCGTAAATTATCCGCCGCAAATGATAAGCGAAATACTCTAGATGAAGAAGAAGAAGAAGTACATTTCATCAGAGGAAGAATGTCCGACCCACAAGTGCCAAAAAAGGTGCTGTTGAATGTGTTGTCACGTGAAAACCTTGTAACTCCAGTTTTGGTGTTTTTCCACTTCAATTGAATGGTTCTCTACGGCAGTGATTCTCAACCTTTTTCATATCAAGGACCCCAAATTTAGTCCACATTTGGGCCACGGACCCCCATTTGATGAGATTTTGTCTCTCAGACCCAAATATGAGAATATTTTTATTGTTAGATATGATTTTGTCCAGAATCCCATGACTATCTGTATTGTAGGTAGAGAGATAACAGAGAAACTATGATCAAAACAGTCATTCTTCTACATTCTCTGATTGTGTTAACGTCTTGTAAATGAAATAATGCTGAAGTTTAACAATTTATCAGTTTGCTGGGGGACCCCCGGGAACACCCTCAAGGACCTCTGGTGGTCCCCGGACCCCACGTTGAGAACCACTGCTCTATGGGTTGAGAATTCTGACCTCTCGGGCTTCTGACACCCTTTCAAACACCCATTGGATAAACTCAAAAATGGATGATGAGTCAAGTTAAAACCAAGGCTGCTCTTCTTAGTTCTTGAAAAGTTGAAGCAGCGAATGATATGTCTTCTGTCTATAGAATCCTAGCAAGCATTTCATGGACGGAAACAATGCAGGAGGTGGCCAAGTTCAACGTAAACCCAAACGAGCACAACAAATCTTTATAATAAGATATTAAGGCACAGTAACAATTTGTAATAAAACAGCTTTGGAAACTGTTTTGTATCGAAAGATAAGTAGGTGTTTTTGAACTAAAAAGCTCACCTATAGACGTGCGCGAGTTCAAGTCGGGGACAACGGGAGGAAGATTTTGAAACTCAAGCGAGCGCAAGAGAAAAAGAGAGTGATTAAAGGAGGGAAGGCTGTGTATCACATACAGAGGAAAAGATCCAAAAAGCGAGGCGCAGATAAACAGAATCGGGGAAAAGAGAGAAGGCGTGGGTAGAGAAGAGAGAATATAGGCTAACACACAAACAAAGAAACGCCAAACATGAGGATTTTTCATAACAGGGGGGGGGGGGGTAGGCATGCGCTTCCAGTACCTGTTGCAGCTTCAAAAATGGCTTAAACCGATAATATCAAATATTAGATTATAGGGGGGGGGGCGGGGGGAGCCGAGGGGGGGAGAGATTAAAACGAGGCAGGGCTGCAATCACATATGAGGAAAGGATTAGGAGGAAGACAGAGGAAGGCAGGTCAGCCGGGTCGACAGCCCCGCTACAGCCAGTGTGTCCCTCGACAGTTTATCAGGCTCCCGTAAGCGTATTTATATGTATCTGCAAGCAGCAAAATGCCTCAAATGTAAATATGAAAAGGCAAAAGGAGATAACTGGCAGGGAAGCAGTAGGGGGGGAATGTACTGTAACACGTACTGGAACAACAGCGGGAAGGTTTTGTATCATGGAGGCAGGCGTTGGAACCGTTTCAGGCTTTATTACATTTGTTACAGTAGATGTTGTAGTTTGAAAATGGCTCTCAATCTTGTAGCTACAGTATGAAACACTGGCTTTGTTTACATAGTGATTTATTAGATTTAAGCCATTTTTTTTCCACCCTGATTTTTCTTTTCTTTTTTGTTTTACAGTACAGCTAAGCATCAATTAAGAAACGTTGGATTGAATTTGTAATATTTGCATTTGTAATATTTAACACTGGAGTAAAGCAGACCTAGTTTAAAGGTGCTATGTGCAGCATTTCAACCTTTTATAAATCACAGCCACATTCATGTTGAGACATTACTATAATTACCTTAAACAAATGAGACCATCACTGAGAAGACTCAGTCAGCCTCTACCAACCTCTAACGCTGCATTTTACACCGTGTGACACCGGGTCGGATTTCTGCTGGATTGCTTTACAGCACAAAGGGAGATTGTTTTACGGCACAAAAGAGGATGAGGGGAGCTGAAGCTTCTCACACTGGCAACAGGTTTTATGGGAAATGTAGCCTTCATTTTGGAGAAACGCCAGCACTGACAATAGCACTCATTTGTTTATGGTAATTGTTCCCATCTACAAGTCAATACCCTCATGTTAAAATGAAATAAAACGATGCCGTTACATCCCATAATATCACGGTTTACGCGACCCCCTTCCGTAGCCGCGGCCCCGTATTTGTTTGTTTTCGCTCGAGCTGCAAGACTAGGCATCGAGTTCTCATTGTTCCTACATTTTTCCAGCCGCGGGGGCAATTATGCAGCTGCATGGGGGCCGCCGCTTCTGCTTCTGCTCCTGCTTCTGCTTCTGCTGAATGAATAATATCAACAGTGGACAGAGACATGAACAGAGACGCGAGGGGGGAGCGGAGTCATTCTCACACACGGACGGACAGACGGGCGGGGGAGGGAGGGGAAGGGAGGCGAAAGGAAGGTCAACCGTGGCAGACTCGCATTCTTGCCAACCCTCACACTGGCTGAGATTGATAATGAGAGACAGAGAGCGAGAGAGAGGGAGAGAGAAAGAGAAATGATGGAGGTACAGAGGTGTGAGAGAGAGAGAGAGAGAGGTGGAGGAGTGCAAGAATAGATATCCAGACAGAGGGGAGAGAAAGCTATAGAGCTTTGATTTCTGAAGGTCAGTGTTTGCTTTTATGTTGTTCGAGTGTGTGTGTGTGTGTGTGTGTGTGTGTCAAAGATAGCAAGATGTAGAGAGGGGGCAGCTTGTATGTTGTCTATTCAAGAAGGTTTGTTTGATGGATAGAGCGAGGATGAAAAAGGAACGAGTAGAAGATAAAACGGAAAGGATAACGTAATCTGTAAACTCTATTGTGTGTGTGTGTGTCTTAGTGGTTGTATGTGTGAATGTGTCTCTCTGTTCCTTTACCTAAGCTTACCTCCCTCTGTCCACAGCACAGTCATAAATGCGTGCATTAGAGTGGGGCCTTGTACTTTGCTCAAAGATCATGTTAGGGCTTTGCCTGCCGATTTTAAACCTCCGCTTAACCACTTCTTCTTACCACCAAACAGGAAAAGTGAGACATGCAACATGTGTTTTGCAGCATTTCAATACACATGGCTTCTGGAAGGGATTTCATGAAACCGCCCTACCCTTGCCTTAGGCATCAGTGGGAATAAATCGGTCTTTGCATGTAAAGCAGAATCAAAATCACTTAATTTCTAGGGGTGCAACTAATGTTTTTTTTATTGTTTTCTATCAAATCTTACAAAAAAACCCACTTTTTTTCAGTGTTTCAGTGTTAAAAAATGGCCACAAAAATATAAAATTAGATTTTTGCTGCAATGCACATACTGTGTAATGTAAATGAGAGCCCAAAGAAGAAGAAGAAGTATTACACTTTTCAAAAATGTGGAAAAAATAATTAAAAACAAATAGACATATATCTTGAATCAGTTGAACTGTACTTAGTAATCCCACTACACAAATATGCCGTTG
Source organism: Centroberyx affinis (assembly GCF_046629955.1). Classification (NCBI taxonomy): domain Eukaryota; kingdom Metazoa; phylum Chordata; class Actinopteri; order Beryciformes; family Berycidae; genus Centroberyx; species Centroberyx affinis. Next base: position 29,858 of record NW_027281078.1, read on the forward strand.
TGCTTCAGAGACATTGTGCCAAGACAAGTTTCATTTAGGAAAAAAAATAGGAACTTGAGAGAAGTGGATGAACATGAACACATCGTTATACGTTCATTGCGCTGTGTAGACTAAGCTACCATTGTCATTTTTTTTTTTTGAAGATGTCCAAGTACATTAAATGTGCCAAATTCTGTCTTGGTGGCATTGGTGCGGGGAAGTAAACAATTTCACAGGACATACTGACACACAACGCATTCCCACAACCCCGCGTTAAACCCAACTTAGCCTCTTTAGAAAACTGGGGAAACACCCACAACATCAACGGACGGAGCGAGACGCAGGGTCAGTGACTCTCCAATAATTCTTTGCGTTCTTTTTAATCTGCGTAGATTACCAGATGGGTGAGGTTTACTCCATCGGGACGGCTCAGATTTGTGACCCGATGCAGCAGGGCGGCGAGACCGTCATGTAACTGAAAGGTCACGGAGTCCGAGAACGTATGTCCATCAACAGCCGTGTGTGCTAAAGCAAGACGCTGAACCCAGACCTGCTCACACATAAGAGTGTCAGCTAAGGAATCCTGAAATGAACCAGGAAGTATCTAAACAATGACAGACATGAAATCTTTCTTTTTAGGTTTTTGATAAAGACAGAGCCTACAGTGTTACATTCCGTCTTTCCGAGTCGTGTTTACCACTTTGTTCTACTGTTATTCCATGTTATTTCCGACATGACTTGTTGTCAGGATGAAATGAGGGGAATCTTTCGATAGATTTTAAGGCAATAAAAAGATAACATACACTTTTTTTTTTTTTTTTTTTTTTAGGTCAAAGGCAGTTTTTTTCTCAGATTTCTGCCTTTATATCTTGGAATTCAAACTTTTTTTTTCTCTTGCAAAACAAACGAAAATTCTGAGATACTAAATCAGAATTCTGAGGGGAAAAAAGGCAGAATCCTAAGGAAAAAAAGTCAGAATTGTGAGGAAAAAGTCAGAATTGTGAGGAAAAAGTCAGAATTGTGAGGAAAAAGTCAGAATTGTGTGAACAGAACATCTCATATGTACGTCGCTTTGGATAAAAGTGTCTACCAAATGGGAAATTGTAAATTGTAAAAGTCAGAATTGTGAGATATAAAGTCAGAATTGTGAGAAAAAAAGTTAGAATTGTGCGAACAAAAGTCAGAATTCTGAGATATAAAGTCAGAATTGAGTTGTTTTTTATTTTATTGAGTGGCGGGAATGGGCTTCCATACTAAAGAATGTAACATAACTAACAACTTATCTTAGATCAGTTAGATCAGTAACTGTAATGTGATTTATGAAGTACTGTAGTTACTGATTACTGAATGTTTTTTTACATGTAGGAAGCCAATTTATTCGCTTCAACCCAGCTGATGAAAGCACACCTGATTCACATTTTATTTTTTGCGACATTTCAAAAGTTTGCACAAAAACACACACACCAGACTGATGGACAGAAAGATACAGTAAGAAACAATCAGAGAAACATTTGCCACACGTCTGGATAGAACAGAGGGGAGGGGGAAAAGTTACAGAGTTACAGTTTGAGAGAGAGAGAGAGAGAGACAGAGAGAGAGAAAATGGATGTTGTTATGCAAAAGAGGGAAAAGAAACAAATTTATTGCGCCGAAGAGATAAACAGCTAGACAGCTGTCCGCTATCTCAGCGGTGCCGCCAAGCTCCCTCAGCACACACACACACTCTCTCTCACACACACACACACACACACACTCTCTCTCACACACACACACACACACACACAAATGAAGACACAAATGCACACACAAAGAAGTCTTATTCAAATGCACTTGCGCATGTTTGCTCATAAATGCTCACACAAACGTGCACCTGCAGACACCATCACACACACACACACACACACACACACACACACACACACAAATGCAGAACCTCATGCATGCTTACTCATTAATGCATACAGGATTGTTTGCAGGCACACACCCACAGACACAGACACACAGACATGCTCACACAATTGGGTGAAGTGCACTCATACATGCATACTTGCTAAAAAATGCACATGCGAGCACCCACCCATCCCCACACACACGCACACACACACACACACACACACACACACACACGGCTTGGTAATTACAGTAGCTGGCAGAGAAATGACAGCCATACATAGTCAATGAGAGCAGGGAAAACAATGAACACAGGGACGAAATGAATAGAGCCGAGCAGGAGATTGCTGTAAATAAAAGAATGAAAGTGGAGCGAGGGAGGAGTGGAGGAGGAGATGATGCCGCTGGCACCGAGCGAGACGGTGATTGGGAAGAATGAGGGCGAAAATGAAGACGCAGCGGAGTGAGGAAGAGGAGAAGAGAGCTGAAAAAGACACGGCGGGGGGGGGGGGGGGGGGGAGGCGAAGGCACGGATTTGGAATTAACAGTTCCAAAACACTTTAGCATTTCTGAGAGGTTTTGAGATGCTGGGTGTTAAAGTTTGCACATGCTCTATAGGAAGAGACATTTAGAACTCAGCGTTTAGCGGGAGGAGATGAAAGGAAAGAAAGGAGTGTGTGAGAGGTGTGAAGGGAGCAGAGGTGGGGACGGGAGTCACAGTTTTAATTGCTTGACTTGATGCATGAAGAGCAGACTTGAGACTTGACTTGACTTGGGTTCTGGTGACTTGGGACTTGACTCTGACTTGTACTCTGGTGACTTGAAAAGGTTTCTAAAGTCTTGACTTGAGATCTTGTGTTTGTGTAAATGACTCAGATTGAAAGTGATGAGATTTGTTCCAGCAGACGACTGAATTTAAATTCAGTTTTCTGAATTTGTATGGAACGATTGAATTTTATTGAAGTTGAAACTGATTCTAGAAATCAAACTCATGATGCTCTTACCAAGTTTTTATCCTATTAAAACCATATTGCATTGAAAAGTCCTAGATATTTAGTTTTCTTTAAGATATTAAATTGATACTGGACTCTTGATTTGTTCTGACTTGACTTGCTGTTCTACATTTAGACTTGGGACTTGACTTGAGACTTGTGCCTCAAGACTTGAGACTGACTTGGGACTGGAGCAAAATGGACTTGGTCACACCTCTGGAAATGAGAGACAAGGGTCAAATACCTTCTGTAAATTGTTCTGAGTATTTGTTTTGTCCTGCGTGGAGTACCAGGTAGGTGGGGTTTGCTATATCGGGACAGTTCAGTGTCAGATTTTCAATCATAGAAAAGTATTCTCAATTGACCTTCACTTTTCTGTGATCTTCTGTCTACACTTTCTGGTACATTCAGTTACTACTGACCAGCTGCTGAGATTTCTGGCTTTCAAAACTCACTTTAGTAGCTTCAGCTACTTTTTCTACGTAAATCTAGTCAGTAATCTATACTCACCAGCCACTACATCAGGTACACCTGCTCATTAATGCAAATGATGTTTTGTTTGTTCCCCCAAACAGCGACTCATGTGGCAGCAACTCGGTATATAAAGCATGCAGACATGGTGAAGTGGTTTCATTTTTTGTTAGAACAAACATTAGAATGGGTAAGATGCGTGATCGAAGTCTCAACATGGGGGACCACCAGGGGTCCTTTAGTGAGTACCAGGGGGTCCTCAGCAAATTGAAGTGTTAAACTTCACCATTATTTCATTAAACAGGAAGTTAACACAATTAGAGAATGTAGAAGAATGACTGTTTTGATCATATTTTCACTGTTATCTCTCTACCTACAATACAGATAGTCATGGAATTCTGGACAAAATCGTATCTGACAATAAAACTATTCTCAGATTTAGGTTTGAGAGACAAAATCTCATGGCCTCTGGGTCCATGGCCCAAATGTGTACTAAATTCGGGGTCCTTGATATGAAAAAGGTTGAGAATCACTACTAAGTGACTTTGACCGTGGGCTGATTGTTGGTTCAGCAGCTCAGAAACAGCAGCTGCCCTCCTGGGATTTTCACACTACAGTCTCTAGAGTTTACAGAGAACGGCGCGATGAACAAAAAAACATCCAGCAAGCGAAAACGGCTTGTTAATAAGCGAGGTCAGAGGAGAATGGGCAGAAAGACCACAAACGCTCAAATATCAGCTCAGCGGTGTGCAGAAGGGCATCTCAGAACACCGCACCCAGGTAGGCTAAAACAACCCATGCAGAGTATCCGTAGGTACTGCTTGACCCAGGTCTGCTTAATGACATATTGCGACTCCTTAATGGTCATTAACTCTTCAACTCCGATAAAATCATCTTAGCCCCGGAATGGCCTAATGGGCTTTAACCTGGCTTGGCCCGCTAAGTCCGGGTTTTAGCCTGGTGTGGCCTCCTAGTCTGTCTGACTTTAGCTTCATTTATCATGCAGCAACTGATGAAGTCACAGCTGACACACATAGAGAGGCAAAACCAGATGCACATCTCATGTCATCAAGTCATCATATACTGGGTCATTTACAGGCCAACCCGTGTTAAACAAGCAGGCACTCATGTAAGCTGCCCAAATGTCACACGATACATCACTTACACACTTCTAAACACATTTGGAGACATGCGTGATATTCTATTACGCTAACCACCAGTTAACAGCTCATTTCCAGTCTATTTTCCTTTGTGGAAGACAGAGGCAAAAGGGAAAACCTCTTTTCTGAGCAATGAAGTTGTCTGCAGTCGTGATGAGTTCTCCCCTAGGAACCGTATTATTTTTTCCAGGCAAATTGACCAAGAACGCAGTCTTATTTACGGCAACCCCCCCCCCCCCCCCCCCCGGGAAACTCACATTCACAGCGAGTCGTGAAAATTGTGCGAAATGAGGAAAAAAAAATGTTCAGCCCTCATTATTTTTTACCTTGCCTTTTAGGCCAGTTAGCTACACTTATGCTTTTTTTTTTTTTTTTTTTTTTTTTCCTGTCCACGCTAACCGTTTTTTTTTCTGCTGATTCCGCTCTGCCCCGTCGGTGACTCCGCCGAGAGAGAGAGAGAGAGAGAGAGAGAGAGAGAGAGAGAGAGAGAGAGAGGGAGGAAGAGAGAGAGTGAGGACAGAGCGAGACGGAAAGAGCGAGAGGAGGAGGAAACAGAGATAGGGAAAGAGATGGAGAGAGAGAGAGGGGGAAAGAGGGAGACAGTCATCTTTGATCACACTGTGCTGCTTCTCTCCATTTAATCAGCTTGGACGCCATCCAAGGTCTCCCTCTTCTTCTGAGGCAGACTGGAGGTGTGCGCGTGTGTGTGTGTGTGCGTGTGTGCGTGTGTGTGTGTGTGCGGGTACCATTGTACTTGTATATGAGTCAATGTGTGTGTGTGTGTGTACAGTTGCATAAGTGTACATCTGTGCATTTAGATAATGAGAGAGGCAGGGACAGACATTGCGTGCGTAGAAATGCACATATATATTTTTTTCCATGGCTTTGAATGTGTGTGTGTGCATATCAAAGCCTGTGAGGTGTGTGTGTGTGTGTGTGTGTGTGTGTGTGTGTTGTGACAGTTAAACAGACAGCAAGTTTGTGTGAGCGAGTGTTTTGTAACACTGATATATAATCTCTTAATTGCCAAATTGTTTTTCCAGACAGATCGGTATGTACAGTATTATGTGCATTGATCGTTCTATAGCCTCTGTCTCTGGGCCACACCTAGTGCGTGTGTGTGTGTGTGTGTGTGTGTGTGTGCGTGTGTGTTTGTGTGGCGGTGTCAAAGAGCACGTCGGTTCATTTTCAATTCAATCTTCCCTCCACTTTGACTTCCTTCCCCCCCCCCCTCCCCTGAAAATCCTTCTCCATTTCACGGTTCTTCCAGCATCCCCCCCCCCTCCCCTTGCCGCTCACAGAATTCCTGGAATATCTTGGAATTTCCCAGACTGGGCAACCCGGGGAATTTGAGGATTTCTCTAGGGAACTCTGAGAATATTAGGGAATTTTTACAAACGGGCCACTTTGCAGGAATGTGACCAGAATGTGATTTTTTTTTAACTGGTTTCATACGTTCATTGCATTCAGCTGGTGCTTTTCAGCTGTTTTTTTTCAGGCCTAAGTGAAGTTCTATAATCTATAAAGACAATTTTGACGATGAGAGCTTCCACTTGTGTGTGTTTGTGCAACTATTTGAATCGTCACTTGTTACTGAAGCACGTCATTGAGCACAAGGTCCCGTCTGATCCGTCACACTCACGCCATCTACTGTCAGAACCGGAGAAGTGGAGCTTATCAAGCCAGATTTACCTTTTTTATAGGTAGTCTGAAAAAGTCTTAGAACAAATTATCTAAATCTAAGGCCGTAAAATGAATTCAAATGTGTTGAATACAGTTATTAGAGGTCTTTCAAAACAGTCCAGTTGCAGAACATGCTTTTTCTTCTTCTTTTTTCTTCATATAGCCTATGCTTTACTAAACAAAATTGGACTCCATCTCCCTTAACAATGAAATTCCTGCTGTCTGTTTTCTTATAAAAAAAAAAAAAAAAAAAAGTATTACATTTTGCTTTAGAATGAGGCGTAGCAACGAAGTCATTTCACACAATCCCATCCAGAATTCTGAATAATCGGCTGGTAAATAATTTAATCAAAAGGCAGCTGCTGCCAGACCTTGGTCACACTGTATTTGCATATTATTTTTAGCTTTCGCTTTAACCTACTTGAAGCACCAGATGGGTCGGGTTTTTGCCAGAGTGGAAGGTTTAGACTATTTAAAAGTAAATTTAATGTACTTTTTTTATGATTGACAAGTTACCTGACGTTATGGTAATATGTCGTGGCATGGTAAACCCTCCTATCCGGCGCATTATGTGCAAATATGATTATTGAGCCAGGTCGGTCTATCATTTCACCCAATTATGTTCACTCTAAACGGTAGCAGTGTGACTAATTGGTTGGCAAATACTGTCATTTCAATTCTAACAATGGCAGAGATGACTGGTCAAGGTGCAGTGTTCAGAATGCTGCTGCTCTCTAACATTTTACCTTGAACACACATCAGTGTTATGTTATTTATCTATATATTTTTTTTGTTATTCTGGTTCCAAGTCAAAACTTATGCTGCCAGACTGCAACATTTATCAGAAATAGATTTTTTTTTTCTATAAGAGATCATTGCAGTTTTCTTCAAGTCCTTCATACTTATCTTTTGATTTGTTCTCATTACAGAGTGGAATATTTATAATGTTATTTAAACGTCTCACATTACAGAAAACAGGTTTTGCCTCATCGCGGTGTGGATTTAGCCGTCTGAAGTGTTACTAGTGTGCTAAAATATGTGGAGAAACCAGTCAGAATTGGCTCTAGTACTGATGGAGTAGTGGGGGAGAGTCACAGAATAGATGCAGAATGTTGAATGTTTGATTGTGTGTGTAAAAACTGAGCTTTTCTCTCCCAGTGTATTTGAGCAAGGCACTTTAGTTTCTGTTAGTTTCTTGCATTACATGACAGTTACCACCTTCGCATGCACGTACGCCCTCATGTATATTCGGTGCACCAGCCATACTGAAATAACAACCATATTATCATACCCAGTGGCCATTTCGTGTTGCTCCCAGTCAGCATGTAAATAGCAGATGGTGTGAGCGAAAGCCTCCTCTCGCTATACGTTGCCCAGGAACCAGGGGGTCAGCTCAGGTCGCTTTCATATGCAGACCACCGGTGTTGCGGTGACTCTGGTGCCCTCATCTGGCGCCTTGTGCACTTCACATGGTAATGAGCACTCAGCAGCGGTGGGGCCAGAAAAACGTGATATAGTGTTGTGGAGCAGTGGTTCTCAACGTGGGGTCCGGGGACCACCAGGGGTCCTTGAGGGGGTTCCAGGGGGTCCCCAGCAAACTGATGAATTGTTAAACTTCAGCGTTATTTCATTTACAAGAAGTGAACAGAGAAGTAGAGAATGTAGAAGAATGACTGTTTTGATCATAGTTTCACTGTTATCTCTCTACCTACAATACAGATAGTCATGGGATTCTTGACAAAATCATATCTAACATTAAATATATTCTCAGATTTGGGTCTGAGAGACAAAATCTCATCAAATGTGGGTCGGTGGCCCTAATGTGGACTAAATTAGGGGTCCTTGATATGAAAAAGGTTGAGAATCACTGCTGTAGAGTACTGCTTGGTTGAAAATATGATAGTTTTCTTTGACTCATCTGCTAAGTAAACACACTAGATTAATTTAATCCAGTGTGTTGGGTTGATTACTTCACCCAAATGCTGGTTCATATTGACTAGGACAGTGATTCTCAACCTTTTTCATATCAAGGACCCCTAGTAGAACAATAGATCAATTTGTTGAACCCCCTCAAGGACCCCTGGTGGTCCCCGGACCCCACGTTGAGAACCACTGGACTTAGAATGCTGGGTCAAAAAAAAAAAAATGCAGAAGACAAGTAATCTTAAAAATAGGTTAATTCAACTCTCACATCCATACATACACAAGCATAAATTTGCAAAGAAGTCCGTTTAATTTATACGACCCCGCATAATTCATCGAACACAGCTGTGCCTAAAAGCATTGTGTTAAAAAAAATCAACACAGTGGGGAAGGAAGTGGAAGAGAAGCATTTAGCGGCATGTTATGTGGTTAGTGGTCACTGTCACGTGAAACCTTGTATCTCCAAGATGTCACCTTTTCAGGAACTAAGAAAAACAGCCTTGTGTTTTTTAGCTTGATGACAATGTATTTTTGACATAATCCAATGGGAATTTTGTCCACCCATATAGGAGCGTGTAATCCTTCAACTGAAGTGAAGACGTGAAAATCCCCAAAGTTGGGAGTTTCACGATTTTCACACAGCAACAGTGTTATTCCAATTAACTTGACTCCAGGAACTGCAGCTTCCATCCTATCGCCTTCAGCCACAATTGTTACCCCCAGATGGGTTTTATGGACTTTTATAGCACAGTAGGCACCCTTCCGAGTTGTCTGGTGCAAGTTTAGTGTTTGAGTGTTACCAGCCTTTCTTAAGTGAACATGAAAACGTGCCAGTTTGTCCCGTCCCCCCGCTCTGCCCGAGGTTCACACGCCAGCGCCCCCTGTTTTCTGCACCACTTCCCACAAACTGAGCCAGCGGCAGGGTTGAAGTAACCCAGCGGCTGGGAAGGGAGTGTGTGTGTGTGTCGGGAGGAGGAGGAGGAGGGGGGACTATCTGTCTGCGTTGAAGGGCTGACCCAGACACAAACCCAGTGGCTTGAGTCGCACAAAACTCCCCAACATAATGGAACTACCCCCAAAACCTTAAGGCCCCAACAGGCTTAACAAAAGAATTTGAGGTAGATAAAATAGCTACGGTGTGGTTTGTGCACCAGGAAACTTCTTAAAAGCATAATATGGAATATGGAGTTTCTTTAGACAAATCCACACTGTCAAGAAGTGTCAAGGGAGTCGGCTGGCTCATTAAATAAACAAGTGCTTTTTGATTTCCCTTTTTTGGAAGTATATAAATTCCTCGGCTATTTCTGGTAGTGAGTTGTCAGGTAACTTGTGTGTGTTTTAGAAAGAATTCAATAGCGAGAGAAGCTATTTTTAACACACACACACATGAAAACAAAAGGAATTTCATCATGTCGAACGTTGAAGGTACGTCTGACCCCTTGACCCGCCTCACCCCCTTAATTCCCCCTCGGACCACAGACTTTCACAGAGCCTGGTCTATTCTGTGTTTTCGTTCGCAATCCCTTTACCACAACAGTCCCTGCGCTTAACAGGAGAAACAGGCTACAGCCAGACTTAATGTACTATAAGCTACTTACAGGACCTCTGAGGGGGATTTAGGTAAATTGCGCTGCTGAATTTTCATGTGTGCTTTTTCAACTTGGCAGCGCCGTTTGCCCCCTTGGGACAAAAGCTCACTTGAACCCTGCAAGTCTACAGTACAGGATAGTGTCTACAGGTAGTACATTTTATAAAGAGTAAATATGAAATGAGGATATGTAGGATAGGTGATATGTTTACAGAAAATAAGAAGCTGTCATCAACACCTCTTAAATCAACAATATCATAAAAGAGATCCTGCCAAAAGTCTCTTTAAAAAAAAAAAACAACAAGGCGCCATAAATGTTTGTGAAATACCAGACGGAACAGAGCGACAGTTGTTTTGTTTTTTTAAAGCAATCCTCTTAAGCTGTTTATGTCTTTTAATGGATCAATAAAGTAAAACGTGAAACCGCAATAAAAGCCAGGCTTTTGAGTGACAAAAGGATGAAAGCGGAACCGCGATGATTGGCGTTCGGAGGTGTCGGAAAAGTTTGGGAGCCGCGCAGAGACGTTTGGGAAAAGTATGAAAGAATATTGTTGTTGTACACATATGATATCAGTTCGTATCTTGTGATTCTGTGTTGTTGTTGTGAAGGATTGTCTTCCTTTATCTCCAAAATTGAAGCTTTTCAGGCTTGATGAAAAACTGTCTTGTTTTCTTTTGCCTGAAGAATATATATATATATATTTTGGAGTTTATCCAATGGGTTTTGAAAGGGTTTCATAAACTGAAGGGAAGCAGAATTCTTCCAATCTATAGAAAATCCTTCCACTGAAGTTAAAATCAAAATTTTGGAGTTAACGCAGTTTTCATATGACAACAGCATTAGAGTATGTCCTAGTTTAAAAACATGCCCAGCCATTATGTCAGCACACACTGTACTGAACAGTGTAGTGTCTTCAAATCCAATTTAGAAAGTAAAGTATGGAGAAACTATGGAATTCTGAATGGAAAATGTGTATATTTATGTGGCACAGCCTATTTTCAGTGCTGCGACCCATTTTTAGGAAAAAAAGCCCAGGAGGAAAACCAGAGGGTCTAATACATTATGTAATATGTTATATAATAGTATGAATTTTCAATCTAGTGTAACATTTAACCGCACGATTGTTAATCGTCTGCCTCTCTCTGCCCCTCCAGCTTTCCCCAGCTTCCACCGATGTCCCGCCCGCCATGTTCCTCCCAGCCAATCACTGTCCCGACCGAAAGATGGCCATCGACTGACGGGGCTGCCGGCGAATGCTGAGCAGACTGGCGAGGTCGTGGCCCGCCTCACTGTCCTGTGATTGGCTGCTGGATGGGACTGAGGCTGAATGGAGCCAATGTCCAACGAGCAGGACACCAACTCATCAGAGGGAGATGAGAAACGGTGAGAGAGAGAGAGAGAGAGAGAGAGAGAGAGAGAGAGTGTGTGTGTGTGTGGGGATGTGATGACATGTGCGTGCGCCTGTGGGTGGGTGTGTGTGTGTGTGTGAGTGTTTGTGTGTGTGCACGCATGTGTGTTTCCATCTTTGATGTAAACATGAAAGGAAAGCAGGGATTAACAGCGGATTTGACAGAATTGACAGATGAAAGGGTGGCTGCAGGCATGGATGGATGGATGGATGGATTGACGGATGGATGGATGGATGAATGAATGCACTCATGGATGGATGGTGGATGGAGGGATGTATGGAGGGCCGTCTGGACGGGCCGATAGAGGGAGGGATGCGGAGGAATGGCTGGTTACTGTATTTTTTTGGGGGAAAGGCGAAACGCTTGGTTACGCTGCCATCTGTGTTCTCTCCGTTCCTCTGGTGCATGAGCTCACGTGCACACACACACACACACACACACACACACACACACACACACATACCCCTTCATTAAATTCCCAAAGGCCGGGTTCAGCAGACACACGAATGAACACAAACACTGAGCAAGGCAATCCCATTTTCTCCGTCCTAGATGTTGGAGAGAGAGATTGTGTGTGTGTGTGTACATGAATGTGTGTATGTGTGTGTGTACTTCTGCATATTCCTTTGACTGTGTTGGTTTTGAAGTACCATCAACACACACTGTATATGGAGATCATAATATACACACCTCTGCAGCAGCACCTTCCTCTTCCTCCACTACCAGTACACCACTGGATGTTAGTGAATCAGACTTCATCGTTCCCAAACGAATGAATGCTCTTCCAAAATGATTTCTAGCGCAAAATCAAAACAAATTGTGCTAGGACAGTAGGTGATTTACAACACTTTTAGAGACCAGATCCTGTATATCATAGCAAAAATGGAAAAATTGGCGGAATCCAAGAGCAAAGTATCAAAATTCTGTAATCCAAAGATGATATAGGCAAGTTGAAATATGCTGTGTGTCAAATTTGGTGGCGATTTAATGCAACTTTGTAGGAGAAATTTGAATCAAATGTAGTCTGTCACACTTTGGGGTCCATCCCAAATATGTATCTGAAGTTTGGGTTAGCGTTCTGTACACCATGGCCAAACAGTTTGGAGTTTCAAAACTCTGGGTCATAGCCAAAATCTTGGAAGTCCATATATTCTGTACGCAAAATTTTGTCGAGATTGGATTAACTTTGCGGGAGAAACGGCGGAAAAATTTGGTATCGCGTCTAATTCAAAATGGCAGAAAACTGTCACGACTGAAATGAAACCCAATACAGTGCAATACATACGAGTTATTGGCCAAAATGTAAAGTTGCTTTTTATAGCGCCACCGTCTGACCAATCAGTGTAAGTTTTCTTGCCTGAGCAGTGGGGGAGATCTGAAACCTAGTCACTAAATTTGCTTGCTGTAGGATTTACGGTCTTTTGAGGTACAGATGGGCCGAAAAAGAAGTACTAGAAGAAGAACCCTAACAAAAACAACAATAATAGTAGGCTGCGTATACTCACAGCTACAGCATGGTGCAGCAGGAGAAACAATGGCGTATGAGAGGGATGTGAGAGTGCCTTTGTTTGTCTTGTTTTTAATTGGTAAGCCAACCCTTGATCCAAGTTATTGCTCTGAATATCTGTTCCAACTTGGCCAGAGCTCTGGATGAAAGCAAGCAGTTTGGTCTGTGTAAACAAGTTGTTGTTCTTGTGTGTGTGTGTGTGTGTGTGTGTGTGTGTGTATCTGTGTGTTGAATTCCATTTTTCAGTATTATGTTTATTCCTGCTATGTTTGTGTGATTGTATTGTATTTGTGTCTGGTGCTGTGTTGTCTTTGGTTTATTACATGTGATGGATATGAATGAGTGTGTGTGTGTGTGTTTGCATGTGCATACGTTCGAGTGTGTGTCCATGCGGGTGTGTGTATATCTGCCTGCGAGCATGTGTGTATGTGTACAGTATGCTCGTGTGTGTGTGTGTGTGTATGTGTGTGCATGAAGGTGTGTGCATCTGTCTTCCCGTCAGCAAGGATGTGTGTCTGTGTGTGTTTGCATGTATGGGTATGTGTGTGCGTGCATGTGTGTGTGTGTGTGTGTGTGTGTGTGTGTGTGTGGATTAGTGAAGTGGAGAGAGATGGATTAGAAGTAGTGAGGGCAGATGGAGCCTCAGAAAGCAGAGGACAGCTCAGGACACATCAATATGTGACGCCAACAGGGGATTGTCGCTGTGTGTGTGTGTGTGTGTGCGTGCAAGTGCGCATGCATCCATGCGTGTGTGTGTGTGTGTATATATCACAGGATGTCATTGAGCATGCACGTGTTCTTGTGAGCGCTGCCTCATGCCCTGACCCCTCCCTCCTGTGTTTTCTGAGTCACCGAGTGCTCGAAATACACACACACACACACACATGCACACATGCACACAGATGCACATTCAGACACGGATGCAAAAATTCACCTAGCCTGGGGCTGTATTTGCAATGCTGAAATAGAACTTTGTGTGTGTGTGTGTGTGTGTGTGTGCACATGCATACGTGTGTGTTGGAGAATTAACTGCAGCGTGAAGCCACTAAATATTCCAGGAGATATTTGGCTTTCAGCATGGCAATTTAATTAGCAACTTAATGGAGGGATTCTTCCTGTGTGTGTGTGTGTGTGTGTGTGTGTGTGTTATGTGTGCCTATGGTTCTATCTAAAGCTTATCAGTTGTGAGTATCATTAGCCATTGCTATTGGAATTCAATTGCTGGCCCCCTGTCTATTTTCTAGCTTTTCTAGCTAGAAGTCCACCTGTTAACACCAAAGTGCTGTGGTAGCAAAGTGTGGGTGTAGCCAAGGGAATCGCTAACCAAAATAGTGAATTCCTGCACTGACTTACTTCCTGGTACGTGAATGCACAGCGCACCAGGAGCTCCAATAGGACGATGCTTGTTTGTTCTCGCAGGGTTCCAGGCCAATCAACCTGATTAGCCAAATTCAATGTAATTCGATGTTCATAATCAAGGAGCTAATTATCTGTGAAGCGTTCTCTTTCCTGTGTGTGTACATCAGACCCGGGTGGAACACGTGGAACTCTAAGCAGGCCGTTCACACTGCGAGGAGGCTTGGTTGATGTGGTGTATTCTGACAGACTGTGGGTGGTGCGACAGGCTCTAAGTGCATCTATTGTATGTAGCGGACATTTTCCGCTGTTTTGGTGTCGCCTTTCATAGCGTTACATCGTTTTGATGAGTTAACATAACTAAGTAACTCCTTTTACCTCAGAGCTTACAATCGACTCCTATGATGAATCCAGCTGTTCTCCAAGCATTTGTTTTGAGATATTTATTCCTGTAACCTTTCAAATAAAAGCTGTAGAGAACTGGGAAGCTTTAAATGGCTGTAATAAATTCTCTTCCATTTTGCACTTGCCAGCCAGAGCTATTGTTCATGAAACAAAATCACATCAGCAGGCAAAAAAGTACACAGAAAAAGTATTTCTGCATTTCTGTTAGACAACTTGACAATATCGGAATTATCCCGATGCGGTAAACCCCATCCATCTGGCGCTCCAAGCAAATGCTAATGTTTATTTACAAGTTATTATGTGGCCCAGGCCTGGCGTACTCCACATTGAAGTCAACTTTTCAGACAGTGCACTCGTATTGGATTTCAGAGCCAAAACACACGTCATTCTCCTGGGTGTTTTTGGGCACTGATGGTGGCTGCATGTAACCTTGCTGCTTAGCAATCAAACCTATAATCACAATAAAGAACACTTACGGGGGGGTATTATCCCCATATAACCCTATAATCAAAGTATAAGTATCACATTATCCCTCTTTGCTTTTTTTCATACATTCCCCTCCAGTGTAATAGCAGTCCAATTTAAATATATGTATTTCCGCACCAATTAGTGATGGCACATAAGCATTTTCCCTCTTGCAAATGTGTATATGTGCATTGATTAAGAAAGCGATGACACTAACAGAAACAGCGAGGCTCTATAGGTAGACAGATAGATAAACCGGCTGTACTCCTCCTCCACAGGCCTCCTTTCCCCTCTCCTCCCTCTCTCCTCCGAGCCGTGTCCTCGGATAACCCCAGCTGTAGTTGTGCGCTGAGTTCATTAGCAGAAGCAACAACAGGAGCTACTGTATTCGTTCATAAGCCTCTTGGCCACTTGACCTGCCAAAGTGTGTGTCACGGACAAGTAAGGAAAGGGGGATTTCATTCCACGCAAGACCTTAATGAATCCATTATGAGGTGGAAAATGTTGCCTGATATTTTATTTTGCCATGTTTCAAGAAAGAGGGATGATTGTGTCCTCTCAAATGTCGCTATTTGAATATTATAATATTGAATCTGCCGTTTTTAATTTCATTCTTTAATTGCTTTATATATTTTACATCATTGCTTTATTGAACAAATAGAACAAAGGATTTCTGTTTTGCTTTGCTCTTCTGGTTTCCCTGTAAAGCACTCTATACACCAAAACAACAATATAATAGAACGTAATGTGATGTTCTTTACAAATGAAGTCTATGGTTATTATTTATCTTGTTACCACTGGAAATGAAACACAATTCAATAATCAATAATCAAATCACAGTGTGTCACTGTCAATGCGCAACCACATGACCGCACTGCGCAGCACCCATCTGTGCGCGCCCGTGCACGCACACACACACACACACACACACACACACAAGCACATCCAATTTAACCCCTGGCTACATGTGACCAGACAGCAGGATGTGATGGTTTCAGGCAGGGTTTCTCCCCATAGAGATGTCGGTGCCAAGATAATTTTAGCATGACAATTACTTTTAGTTCAAGTAAATGACGTTAAAAACCAAATGACTGAGTTACAAAATTTTTAATTCTTTAACAGAGAACAGCCAGTCCATTTCCCTCAGTACTTTTATGCTTGTCAGAAGGTCAGACGTCTACACGTGCTGATGTTGCTGATGTTGCTGATGTTGCTGATGTTGCTGATGTTGCTGATGTTGCTGATGTCACCTGTTGACTGTAGGATTTTCAGTAGGTCCTTGTTGAAATGTGCATTTCTGAAACGCCTGTGCTAGTAGCCATTTTCTTTGTTGTTTTTGTTTTTCGGTGGTGATTTCACACAAAAGTGAAATAAAACATGGATCTGCAGCGGGATCACGTTTGGGTTATGTTTACAAAAAAAATTTTTTTGCTGTATAAACATATTTAGCCACTGGACGGTATTGTGTTCAATGCCAAAAGATGTGAAAGTATTGGCGGCAATGAGAGAAATTGAGATACTATTCATAGACCCATTGGCAGCTAAGATAACGCAACTCCTCAGCAGGTCTGTTTGAAGTATCTGACAGCAGATCTGACCTAAGTTCAATTACTATGTTTCAGCTGGCCTAAACGTTGTGGGGAAGTTCCCCCTGCTGAGTATTGTGTGTTGTTAAGCGATCTGAAGTGTATTGTCTCCCTGTCAGTCTGATAGTCAGCTGAGGTGAATTTATACCAATGTACTAAGAGCTTCAGCTGTGGGCAGGTTTCTTAAGTGATTGCCAATGATGTGGTCTAAATCAATGTTGTTTACTGCCAACCTAATTGTAGGCTAAAGGACATTTGTGTTTACTTCAAAAGGGTTATGCTTTCTGAATAGTACATTTGTCTGTTTGTTTTTTTCATACTTGCCTTGACCAAGGAGGTTATGTTTTTGCCAATGTTTGTGTATTAGCAGGATATCTCGAAAACGTGTGAATGGATTTCCATGAAATGTGGCGGACCATTTGGCCTTGGGCCAAGGAAAAATTCAATTATTTTTAAGCCATAACTGTTAAAATAATGGAGATAGAGACTTGATTCAAAATGAATCCTGTGGGTGTATTGGCAGGGTCAAGAAATCAGTTTTAATGAAACTTTAAGTAATAGGATTGACGTATTAAACCAACACCACCATGTTGTTTCTTGGACTCCATTGTAAGTGGGCTTGCCAAGTGTATGTTTGCAGTAATGGTAGTTTTTGTTAGTTGGTTATTATTGGTATTGTTATGTTTTCTTTTGCCAAGACCTTCAGCTTTCATGCAGCTAGCGCTAAGGTAGTTTTCACTAGTTCTTTGTTGAAAGTTGTACGGCTGACAGGGACGCAGAAGAGACACAGGAGAAGTTTCTGGCAGGATTGGGGCCCAGGGCATCTGGGGTACATGTGGTTCCAGAGGCAGTAGTCGTAACCACTACACCATCCTATGACACAGCGCTCTGAAAACGGATGCTGTACACATGACAGCGATGTTTTGGATAACTCCACTTCGTTGCCCTGCAGGCTGTCCTGTGCTGTACTTCGCTCTGCTTCCTGCTAACAAAGTTCTGCCTGTAGAGCTGTGCTTCCCACCATGTGGCCTGGGCCCTCGGGCGGGGGGGGGGGGGGGGGGGGGGGTAATAAAGATCTCACAATAACCACATGGTCTCGTATACTTTGGGACAAAAGAGTTGATAAAAAAGGTTGACTGAGGTCTCCCGACAAAATGAGACAGTGGTTGAATTTATGATTTGAGTATTTTGAGTGTTTGTTGTGGTTGGAATGGGTTGGGGTTAGTGTGTGTGCGTGTGTTTGTGTGCCCAACCACCTGCTTCCTTAATGAAATCAACTGACAAGGGAATCCAGATGAAAGCTACTCTATCACCCCTTTTAAAACCATTGAAGTCTAACCAACTTTTTTTTTTTGCGTGAGCTTAGTCATAGTAATAAAACTGTCAGTGCTTTGGCTGAGGCCTGACAAAAGGATGACATTGTCAGTAAAAAGGAAGAGACGAGAGGAGGAAAAGGGTGGGTAAGAGGAGGAAAAAGAGGAGAGGGAGAGGAGGCAACGAACGAAATATCCACCCTTTGAAAAAAGTGTCACTTTCTCTGAAAAAAATGATTGCTTGCATGTCTGTAAAACTCAGGCTCAAGTTATTCTTGAGTCCTTAAAAAAAGGAAGATACAGCAATGGTCTGCTAACTAGGGCCTGACCAATATACAATTTTTATATACCCTAATACCAATAAATGGGTGTATATCGCCCAATATGAATTCATATATATACATTTACAAGTATTTCCCCCAGACTATGAGAAATGGATGTTTCCTTCAAGTATTCACCATTTTTGTCAGGAAAATGTCAAATCAATTGAAGGCAAAATTATTTCAGTTCAACTCAACTTATGATTCTCAAAACAATTGTATGTATAGGTCTTGTAGACCTGTAACCTACTAGGCTTCAGTAGTGCCAGTCCAAGAGAGGCAGGTAATGAAGGAAGCATTTAGGGAGCTCCGTTTATCATCGTAAATGTTTCCCACAGTGCTAAATACCCGCTCACTGGGGACTGAAGGTGGTGGGAAAAGGCATTTCCTTGCCTGCATTGACAAGTGCTTAAAGCGGTCACTGTTGTGGCTCCACCACTCCAGGGGGTTGCCAGTCTTCCTGTCAATTACAGGCTGCCTCAAGTATCGCTCCATTTCTTCTTGGATTCCTTCAGGCACTGCTGGCTGGGACTGTGAAGACGGCATGTTGTCGTCGAAGCTGTCCAGCAGACTGCGGGCCTGTTCCTCCATGCTTTGTCAGCACTGTCATCATAGTGATAGTGTGGCAGTCGCCTATGCGCCGTGTACTTCTTCCTCAAGCTAGGCTCGTGCTTTGTTTTCATCTGTCGGGGTGATCTTTAAGTCAAGAAGACATGCGAGAACCACCTCTTTTCTTTCTTTGATTTTAGACAATCTCTTCTCTTCTCCAGCATTGTTTCCTCATGGGCTGGATTCCCCTACTGTTGGGTCCTTTTAGCTCAGGCAGACGGGTCAGCACTCCCGCTGAGGGTACGATGCATGAGAGAGAAGGATCTACTCCGCTCATCTGCAGACTGATCTCTCCCAGCGGGCCCAAGGTGTCGACTAGGTTTGAGGTTATGTCCTACTGATGGGATTTAAGGGGACACCAAGCTCTTCCTGGTGGTTGCAAGTGACTGACAGAGTGGTGGAACTGTGTGGCACACCCCTTAGTTTTGCAACCAAGTCGTCCACCACCCTCCGTGACTCTTAATCTGGAGAAGGTGTGCGTTGCAGCTCAAGTCAGGCATATTCATTAAGCCGCGGCCAGACTGATCCGTCAGAAAATGGACAGAATTACTAACGGATAGATTTCTGTCCGTTGGGGTGTTTTGATCCGTCCAGAAAAAGTTCAACTGGGTTGAGCTTTCTGTCCATCAAAACGGATGGAAATCTGACGGAGACGGACGCGTCATCAGCGTTGCCCGGACAACGGACATCTCTCATTGAAAATGAAATTGAAATGAACGGAGACGGACAGACACAACAGATCAGTGTGGCCTCGGCCTTAACCTCATGCCCTTAATCATGTTGGCACCACTGTCTCAAAGAACCAAAAGCACACGCTCAGTCTCAATTGCCCTCTTCTCCAATATAGTACATCTGTTTCACGTACTCACTAGTGTGGGACTCGACCATGGCCTTGACATTCAAGACAATTTGAACTCTCGTCCAATTTTTGTCAATAAAGTCAGCGGTTAAGCTCCTAAGTGTCTCAGTAGATCCTGACCAGCAGTCTTGAAGAGCTTGAACCTTTGCTGCTTTGGACATCAGCCCTCTAAACCCTTTATTCTCTACCGCATTATAGGGGAGGATATCGGTGGCATCATCTCCATGGTGAGCTTGCTCATTTCTTCTGGTTTCGGATCATTGCAGGATCACTAAGCTGTCTTGTCAATAAACTGTTATAGGCTGGGCCGTTCTTTAGCCTGTGCTGTGGCCTCTTCATATTGTTCCTCATGTTTTTCCAATTGTGCCCACAAATTGGTGGTATACTGTAGCATTAGTTGATCATTGCCTCACACATGTTGCACTTAATCTCACCTAAGACTTTGGCAAAATAATCCCACATTTCAGCAGCTCAGAAACCAAATCATATCAACAATTATCAGCTAAAGGGATGACTAAACCAAATTGTACCAGCAAACATTTATACCAAGATCTGAGTACAAAGTATACCTGCTCACTCTGGCTACCGTCCCTGTACTATCATATAATATATGACTCCTGTGTTAATCATAAGATAGATTTCAGTATTTCATATGACTTTGTCAGAAGGTATATTTTCATATTCTAGCCTTTTCAGCCAGAGTGATCATACTACAAGCCTGCTACAAATAATTCATATCAACATGCTAACAAATCAAAACGTCAAAGTAAGAAAGACTTGACAGCAGTCTTAATTGGAGGAGAAATGCATGAAGGGAGACTTGGAGATGGCGGATGCCGCTGCATGTCTCAGAGTTTGCTAGAGCCAAGATGGGGAGAGGCTAGGCGGACACAATTGCCATTCATTTAGCCACGCTGCTGACGGGTCTATGAATCAATCATGTTAATTTAATATCCAAAAGTAACTGTGGCCTTTTCAATTCCTGGTCGAGATTACACGTGCGGCCAAAATGGATCAGAATCCAGTCTAATCTAATAGATGAGACACCGAGCATCTCTGTATCCTCATAAGACTTCACTCAGCTGTACAAGGGGAACTGCGTCAGCCTGCTGTTATGTAATCGAGTTAGCATTAAAGCCTAAGTGAGTTTGGATGTGGAGAGGCGAAATTTGTTTCTTGTCCTCTCCTGGGAGACAAATGGAAGGGGCAAAAGTTCTTTTCAAAGAGGAAAAATGGAAGAAAGGGAGAGGGGGGAAGAGGGCGTAGAGAGAGAGACAGGAGTGGAAATAACAATCTCAGGAGGGACGGAGGGTGACAGAGATGGAGTAGAACGAGGGAGAGCCAGACAAAAACAAAGAGACAAGAGAGAAGCAGCCGGGCAGTCGGGGGCTTTGATGTAAAAAAAAAAAAAAAAGGAGGGGCGCGGAAAGTGAGAGAGAGAGAGTGGGCGGGGCCGCGCAAGGTAGACAAGAGTCGGGGGGGGGGGGGGGGGGGGGGGGGAACGTCCCGCGATGACGGAGACCGTGTCACTGGGGGGGGGGGGGGATTACACATGACAACACAGACGGAGAAAGGTAGAGAGAGAGAGCAAGAGAGGAAGAGAAAGTGAAAGCCGGAAAGGGGGAGGGCCGGCATGTGGAACGAGAGCAACAGGAAGAGAGAGAGGGAGGGAGGGAGGGAGGGAGATAAACAGTGAAGCCATTCCTCAGAGCGGCCAGTCCGAGGCGGAGAGCTGCTATCGCCTCGCACAGCTCTGCAGCACCTTCCACTCTTCTTCTACTCTTCCTCCTCCTCGCGGTACTCGACAGCTCACCGGAGGGTCTCGCTGCACCGGGGAGCCACCGGCTGGGGGTTTATAGAGGATTATAGATCGGGCCAGCCGCACGCGCAGACCGGCACAGTCCGCTCTCGAAGAACTGGAACTCGCCGCTCGATCGGGCCCGGCAGAGGGGGGGGGGGGGCAGGCAGGCGACACCGTGTGTTTGCACCCAAAACAAGACTTAATGAGACTTTTGTGTATAGACTAAACAAGGAAAGGGGATCTACTACACTTCTACTGCGCTTCTATTGAAATTACTGCCAAGGGGGAGACATCATGCATATCTTGCAGCCGTACTGCATCAACAGGTCGGTGTGTGTGTGTGTGTGTGTGTGTGTGTGTCTCGGTGTGTTTGAGAGTGTGCGTGCATGTATGTGTGTGTTTGCAAGTGGGTGTGTACCGCTGCCGGCATCCATGTCGCCTGCCACATGTTTACGACCGATAACGCTAAAGCAATTCTGAATTCCAAAATGTGTGTGTGTGTGTGTGTGTTTTGCATGCAGTTAGAAAACAGCTGGCTGCCATTTGAAGCGGCTCAGGTTTTCAGCATCCTTCGCAATATTCATAAATATCCCCCCACTGTTTTGAAACAAATGACATGAGCTTAATTATCCGCAGACTGCATTTCCGGTGATAATCGCATTTCTCCGAATCGCCCAGTCATTCACATGATTCTTGAAACACTCTTTATGAACTAATATGCCGGCGACATGCTTTTAATTGCGTTTATTGGCGTGGAAATCACCCCCAAATTCGAACTCGGTGTAGCCACTTCACTGAGGTTTCTGCTCATTGTGCCTTTTGGGGGGGGTGGGGGGTGGAGTGTGTGTGTGTGTGTGTGTGACATCAGTCGTTCACGCCCATTACTGATTCCATAGCCCTCGTTAAGTGAAGAACGACCCTCTTGTTGAAGCTCTCACCCCCCCCCCCCCAGCACATTATCTCTCAGCTGACACAGGTACAAGACCGGCTCCTGTGTCTGGAAGAGCTGCTTTCAAAGGATCATTTGTTGCAATTGCAATACCGCATATTTCTGGTGTTCTGGATTCGGGAAACACAGCACCTTAGTGTATTTATAGTGCTTCTTAGGGCACTGGGTGCATGTCTGTTATGACTCGTGAGAGTCATTTCAGATGCGAGATTTGGATTTGGATCTTTGAGGTGGAAACGGCGATCGACCTTTCCGCTAATCGCTCCTAGTGAAAATCTGACCAAATCCCTCGATGAGCCTGATAGGTAAACATTGGAGGTCGGGATGGGACGATATATCGAAAATTCAATATATCGCGATACAAAAAAGTGACAAAAAGTGAAAAAGTGGGGCAGAAAAAATGAATCGCGATATTATCTCCATTTTATTCTGCTGTAGAAATCACAAATAAGATGACTTGCCAATTCTATTATTTTCGCATTTTTAAATAGTTGTTTACATTCTAGCAAGCCAGTGCCATTGCTAGAGAGGTTTGTGGCTCAGAAATCAGTGTCACTGAACTTTTATGTATTACATCGTATCATGGTTTGGTCGAATCGAGAGAGTTTATGAGCATGCGAAACATACCGAAACTCAATATATGCACCTTTCTATTTGGGAAATAGTGTCTCCCCACCTTTAATGCGGATATGTCTTTATGATAGTTGATAGTTTCCCACCATGTCACTGGTAAGGCCATGTGCGCCACAATAAAACGAATCGGTTCGCTCGACCGTGAAGAGCAGCGAGAACTGAGAGAGACCTCACAGGGTTTTGGTTTGTTTTTGTTTTGTTTTTTTCGGGTGGAGGAGGAGAGCGGGCTTGACAGCCAGAGAGAAAGAGGAGGGAGGGAGGGAGGAGAGAGAGAGGTGGAGCTGGTGTGGTGCTTTTCTGTTACCTAATACTGCTGATGGAAGTGAAGAGAGAGGGAGAGGAGAGAGAGAGAGAGAGGAGGTCAGGCAGAGATTTGGGGAAAACCGGGAGACATGATGGAGGAGAGGGAAGATGGGTGGGGGGGGGGGGGGGGAGTGTGGTAATCCAAATCTGCCGGCAGGAGCAGATGCAGACTATCCTGCGAGAGTGAGAAAAGAGGAAGGATAGAGAATTATAGAAAGAGATAGGCGGAGGGAAAGCGATTGAAGGAATTATCTGTATCCTTGAGTGAGTGTGTGTGTGTGTGTGTGTGTATACTATATGTATGTATGTGAGTGTGTGTGAAAAGAGACGGTGTTTGTGCATGCACACAAGCCACTCGAGTAGGCATGATTCATTGAGCTTTTGAGTAATCGAAAGAGACTCTTAAGACATCGGTTACGCTACGGTCTGAATTATCTATATTTTCAAAGTGGGTTGTGTGAATGAAAGCGGAAAAAAAAAAAAGAGGGGCATTCAGGCATGAAGAGAAAATGGATTGAGAATGACAGTGGCAGAGAAAGAAGAGATCATATGGAGGGGGAAAATTGAAAGAGACTGAAACACCCTCCCCGGCGTAGCTGTTTTGGAGACTATTAATCTTCAGACAAGTGGACTTCAACTGCTCACACACACACACACACACACACACACACCCCACCAGCAGTGCAGACACCCTTTGCCCCCAAAGTCCATTCGTCTCCCGCAGAGGACGCCGACCACGGTTTCCTAATTTCCTCATTTGTCAGGTGGAACAGTTGGCTGCAGCTGAAAGATGAGTGGGGTGATAGTGGGATGCAAGGAAGCACAGTCGGGAAGTAAATGGATAAAAGGAATTGAATTGACTACACCAATTAGTTGCAGTGTGATAGCAAAAAAGTTGTTGGAGAGTGAACTAAAGTTTAAGTGGGGAGTTCTGTTATTGTGACTTGTATTAATTACTGTACAAAGATCCTTGGTGATTTGAATCCCATGCAAATCTACCAAGTCTGTAATTTGTAAAGCAAAACTTTTGGCACAAATTACCCTCCGTACTTGCTGAAGAGAGACGTCCCCTGATAATACTCAAATTCTCAATCTTTCTCCTGTCATGAAAGATGGAGGCAACAGTGGAGTCGATAGAGGAAGGTCTTTGATGCATTTTCGGCACAAACTTAAAGGAATAGTTCACCCAAAAATGAAAATTCTGTCATCATCTACTCACCCCTCATGCCAAATGAAACACAGGTGAAATTAGTTAGTCCATAGAACACACAGGGGGTTGCAGCACAACTTGGTAGCAGCCTTCTCCAAAACAACTGAAGTCAATGGGGACCTGTTCTTTAGAGGTCCAAAACAAAAACAGCCAAACAATCACACTGTGAATAGAAAGACCTATACACCATTATTTGTTGCAAATCAACCAGCTGTAGTTCAGATTTGCACTAAATGATGGTGTAAATATACTGTAGGTCTTTTTGGAACTCTGAAGAACTGGTCCCCACTGACTTCAGTTGTTTTGGAGAAGGCTGCTATGGAGTTGTGCTGCAGCCTCCCTGTGTGTTATATGAACAAACTTCACCTGGGTTTCAACTGCATGAGGGGGAGGAGATGATGACTTTGGGTGAACTATTCTTTAAAGTTTTGCTTTGCTAAATCAGAAAGTGACCCAATGCAATTGTACCCGGGGCACTGCTGATTTCAGCGGATTTCATTATCCAGTGCGGATGTGTATACTTCTTTAATTGCATAAGGTCCACTCATAGTACTGGTGCCATGGGGAAAAAAAAGGGCGGGCTAAAAAGATGAATGTATCTGGCAGACGAACAAAGACTTTTATTTTTTAATCACGGGTCTCTATGTGGCCTCCTTTCGTAAAATGAAAACAATTCAACCAGCAAGATGGATGTGGTCTAAGATGTAATCTGTTGTGTTGTTGTTGTTCTGATAGCTGAGGAATTGATTATTAGTTACTATTATCCTTCATGATCTTTCATAATCCACTACCTCTGAATGGTCAGTAGCAGGGAAGATTATGACTGTTTCCATTACACTGTAATCACTCTATTTTCTCTATTTCTCCCTCTGTCTCTGTCTATCTCTCTCTCTCTCCCCCCCCCCCCACCCCTCCCTCCCTCAGGTGGCCAGATGGGCCGAAGAGGAAGAGGAAGAACAGCCAGTGTTCGTGAAGAGTATGTCTGGTAAGAATTTGCCGTCTCGGCCTTCGCCTCTCTCCTTTTGTCAACACCAACATACCATCCCAACGCAATTCGAAACAGGTTGCTTTTAAGGGCGCCCAGTCTTTTGATGTGCTAAAGGCTTTAGCCGGTCTACAATGAAGCCTGTCGCTCTGTAGCTGGCTCCCCTGGGCTTTAAATAGCATCGCAGGTACCACTACTACAATCATCTCTCTCCATAATCTTTTTATATTTTGTAGGTACCCATGCATTGAAATCCCTTTTAAAAGCCCGAACAGCAGGGGTTTTTGAGTGCAGCATTCATGGCAATAGACTCTCAAGGGGAAAGCACTGTAATGCAGAACATTACACATAACCAAAAACACCAGTCTAAATTGCTCCAGTGTGGATTTACAGTTTCAAAATACATTTAGGACTCTTTTGGAGCCAACAGTTGTATTGCAAAAAAGCTCCCATGCTCAATTCAAGATGAAAAATGTCTCCTGTCCAATTAAATTAAGGGAAAGAAAGCCAGCAGTGGGGGCGAACTTCGCATCACAAGTAGCGCTGTACTCAGAATTGATTCTTATGTGGGTCTCGAAAGCGGAACAGATGGCTCATGTAAAACGCCAATAGCAACTGGCCCAGGAGAATGGATGGCTTCAGTTTTAGCTGTAGAACAAAGCAGGACATATCGGTACGGAGTTGCCTTGGTGCTGTTTTTGGTTTTGTCCGGCCAAAAATGGCTGTATCTTTGAAAATCCATGATCACAATTTGGTTGTTTCTATTTGAAGTCGGGGTTAGGGCGGCTCAAATCACCTCAAGATGTTTGCTGTTTTCCATTTGCGCTTCCTGACACATCTTGAGTCCGAATGCACCAAACCCTCGCTGGAAAAAACTTACATTAACTTAGTAGGTCTGTACTGATAGATCCCTAAGACGAGCACTTTACCCCTCTTCTTTGAAATCCATTTTTTTTTTTTTTTTTTTTAGCTGAAAATTATAACAAGGTCTGGCTCGGCAAGTAGGCCAGGAACTAACAACCGTGCCGCCTCCAAGAGCGCGGCCAGTTGTTCTGAGTTGAATCCAGTGGAGAGGGAAAGCAGGCGATGACAGCGGACAGGAGCAAACGGCTTTCAGATGTCTGGCTCGGCACCGCGGCTCTACTTCTTCTTCATTTTTTTTTCTGTGGCCACAGTAGTATGAGAAATCCACTTAATAAATGCCCTCCCCTGGAGTGCGCTCAGTTCTGCCTGCTTTGCAGAAGCCTCTAAGCCTGCGTGTGTGAGTTCGCGAGTATCTGTGAGTGGGTTGGTGGCTCATGGGCGTACAGTATGTGTGTGTGTGTGTGTGTGTGTGTGCAGGTGGTGGGGGGTGTGCAGGCATGTCCGTGTATGTGTATGTATACATGGATTTGTGTGCTCATGTGTGCGTGCAAGCATGTCCATGTACTTTGAAAACTCTTAGGTGGGCATCCTAAGCGTTTATTAGGTGAGGGAAAGCGAATGTCTTAGAATGTTGAGATGACTGTCAGTCCTAGTGGGGCAGCATCACGGCTTAGACTTTAGTTATAAAATGAAAGAAAGAGAAAAAAGAAGATCAGAAAGAAGAGACTAAAGTGTTACATAAAAAACAAGAGGCTCAAAACATCTCAAACATCTCACCTCAAAGAGGCAAACAAAAGAAACGGTCATGATAGGGCTGGGCGATAATTCAATATTATCGTTTATCGTCTTTCAGTGGATTTGTATCGTGATGATATTCAATATTATCGTTTATTGTCTTTTAGTGGAGTCGTATTGTGATGATATTGTGATATCGTGATACACAATTCAATATTATTGTTTATTGTCTTTCAGTGGACTCGTATCATGATATTCAATGTTATCGTTTATCGTCTTTCAGTGGAGTCGTATCGTATCGTGATGATATTCAATATTACTGTTTATTGTCTTTCAGTGGACTCGTATCATGATGATATTCAATATTATCGTTTATCGTCTTTCAGTGGAGTCGTATCGTGATGATATTGTGATATCGTGATAAACAATTCAATATTATCGTTTCTCATCTTTCAGTGGAATCGTATCATGATGATATTGTGATACACAATTCGATATTATCGTTTCTCATCTTTCAGTGGAATCGTATTGTGATGATATTCAATATTATTGTTTATCGTCTTTCAGTGGAGTCGTATCATGATGATATTGTGATATCGTGATAAACAATTCGATATTATCATTTATCGTCTTTCAGTGGAATTTTAGCGTTGTGATATCGTGACACACAATTCTGTTATATGATTTGAGGATAACAACCAGATTTTCTTTAAAAACCTTTTTTGGTTTGACATCACACCGATATACCATATTGATAATTGATTTCAACCATATCGCCCAGCCCTAAGTCAAGATGACCAACAAAAATGTCGCAACTGAATCGAATAACAAAACAAAGCGCACCAAGGCAGAAACGACTCACATGAATAACAAGAAAAGAAACTACATTTCCCTTGTTTGACATGACTGTTGGCGGACATGAAGTCTAGTTATGTGAATATGACTGTAAATCCTCATATGCGGGCATGATGCCGTGTATGCAGACATGAGTAGACTGCCGGTCCTGTGTGTGTTCCATCCTGTGTCATTGTCTGTTGGGGCTCAATGCACAGGAGCTTCACTGAGGCACCTGTGATAACACTTCGCCCCCTCCTCCTCCTCCTCCTCCTTCACCTCCTCCTCCCTCTGCTCCCCCCTCTTTCATTTCATCGCCTGCTCCATCCCTTCCTCCTGCACTTCATCTCCTCCTCTCTCCTCATCCTCCTCCTCTGCTCTTCCGGTCCTCCCTCCTCCTCCTCCTCCTCCTCCTCCTCCTCCTCCTCCACTGCTCCCCGCCTCTCCCCCCCGTCCGCCTCCCGTTCTCCCTCTTCGTCCAAACGTCCCTTTTCTCGCGCCTTCCTCGTCTTCCTTCTCGAAATCCTCCCCCCTCACCTGTCGTCCTCACTTCCTCCCCCCTCCGCCTGTACTTCCCGTTTGACCCTCTTCCTCCTCCTCCTCATTCCACCCTGTCCTCCTTCCTCAACCTCCTCCTCCTCTCCTATAGCTCTTAGCGTCTCTGTTCCAGGGTACATCCCCAGCTACCTGGAGAAGGATGAGCCGTGCGTGGTGTGCGGGGACAAGGCGACGGGGTACCACTACCGCTGCATCACCTGCGAGGGCTGCAAGGTACAGTCGGACACCTCCCACACATTAATATGGGCTTGACACCACAGAACCAAGAGGTGGAGGCGTGACCTGACCAGATGTGACATGGGATGGGATGATTTGATATATGATATGATATGACGTGGCATGATCTGACGTCATGTGACCTAGCATGACGTGGCTTGGAGTAGTGTGACGTGGCATAAACCTGACCTGGCGTGACCTGCCGTGACATGACAAGACGATGGGGGCTAATTTCTTACTCGACAACAAAAGGCTTGGCAAGTGTTTTTTTCAAGGCTTCAGATTCATCAGGGTGGAGATGCACATATGAATATCAAGCGCTGGTTAGAGCAGGAGTAATTACAAACAATACGTTGACAAACCTGTAGGGGAAATGTCTTGTTTGCTCTAATGCGCTTGTTGTAGCTCTGAAGAACCATCCAACATGTGAAAGCAATGGGATGGTTATGACGGAATATGTTCTGTAGGTCAGGACTCAAAATGATGGATCATTTTATGACAAGATTATTCTTAATATTTGAATTTTGATATACTTCTGATTATTTCTGTCTGATTTCTATCTGTTTTCAAAACAGAGCATTGAACACCGACCAACATTTCCTTTCCAATATGGATATAAACCGTGTTGGAATGAATTATTGCCGTTGTTTCCACAGTTGATGTGCGGTGGCTTTAACTCACCAGCCTTTTGCGCAGAAACATGACGTCACAACATCAACCCCAACATAGAATTAATCAAGCGCTGCCCAGGTTATATCAATCGGACATGTGTTCAACAGCTGCACTATTTGTTGTATTGGCCCGGCTCACTCAGTTTTTCCTGATCCAATTAACCAGTTAAAAGCTACAACGGCTCCCTTGTATTCAACAGAATGGAATGTGTTGGCTTGTCATGTTTCGACCTTTATTTAACCAGGTAACCCAATTACAGCAAAATACCGCAATTATTAAGTTGCGTTGTTTTGCTCATCGTTAAAATGTCCTACCTCTGATGTGTAATTCAGAGATGCGTTGCAATTCCCATTCACTTGTAAATTACATCAGCCCGAGCTGAGTTTTTTATTAATAGAAATTGCTCGCCTGCTCGTTTCGGGCAATTACGTTACTAACTGGCAGCGAGTTCTCAGATAAGTGGTTTTAGAATCAGTGCACTCATCAGGATTATAGTGACCGCTTCAATTGATAGCTGTAACCTGATTTTAAATGTTGCGTGTATAAACACACACACACACACACACACACACACACCGCCCCCCTCTTCCACTCAGGACATGAAACACATTTGATGCAACTCTTTGACTCTTTGTTGCGTACTGTAAAGTGTCATCCAGGAATTAAGCCAAAATAAGAAACACAACAGTATATTCCTTTTTTTAAAATAATTTCACATGTACTGTACCGTATAGCGGTGACCTGGCAGAAGGCCTCTTGCTGGGCAGGTGTTGGCAGCTACTGAACAGAGGCCTATTATCCAGCGATTAGAGTCCTGTAGAGCAGCCGGTCCACGGCCTCTAAGAATGGCTCGAGTTGTTCCAGGTAGTGCTGTAGTCCTGTTCCCAGTAGAGCTAAACACCCTGTTCACACTGGAAATGTGACAAATCGCACCGCATTTACACAGGAATAGAATGACTCAAGCAACATGGCATAACAATATTCGGCACCAATCTCTTACATTCCCTCTGGCCAGCCAAGTCTTTAAAAGACACTACTGTAAGGTGATTTGTACGAAAGCATCCCCTGAATTTCATATATAGAAGTTGCACAATGTTTCATACTAAACCATTTTTTGGCACGCGGGTCGCAGCCACCAGCCTGCCATGTGATGCGACCCGTTTAATAGACTCGTTTGACGCTAATTAAAACGCAAGAACATTTCATTGGTGGATTTAATTTTGTGGCTATGCAGCTCCATGTTTTCATTGAAACGCTGAATGCTCTCTCTGTTTCTCCCGCTCTTTCCCTTCCACCTTCCTCCTGCCCCTGTCTCTCTCTTTTACCGTCTTTCTTGTGCTATTCCTGTCCTTCTCCCTCTCTCTCTCTCTCTCTCTCTCTCTCTCTCTCTCTCTCTCTCTCTCTCTCTCTCTCTCTCTCTCTCTCTCTCTCTCTCTCTCTCTCTCCAGGGTTTCTTCCGCAGGACCATCCAGAAGAACCTCCACCCGTCCTACTCCTGTAAATACGAAGGCTGCTGCATCATCGACAAGATCACCCGCAACCAGTGCCAGCTCTGCCGCTTCAAGAAGTGCATCTCCGTGGGCATGGCCATGGACTGTGAGTCGCTACAGCAAAATAATGAGAAGGAGCAGTCAAAGGAATCCAACACCCATGCGGTTAAAACACGATGATAGCCGAACAAATGCGCACATCGCTTTTGTGTTAACACGGTTGAGGTTTCTGTTGTATTCACAGCTGTAAACCCAGATTTCCTGTCTGTGTTATTCTTGTGTGAGCAACAAGTCCATGCAAGAGCGCCGCCTCTTAGTTAACGAGACGACCGATGGACTTTTCATTACAGTTGCTCACACACACACACACACACATCAGCGTTCCTTCTCTAATTTTACATCGGGGAATAGTATTAATTTCGCTCTCCATCTGTTCCCGTGGATAAAGGAAATGATTTCCTCGAGGATATTTTGACGAAAACACAAACATCTGGACGGCCGCGCTCGGGCTAAACTGCGGTGTTATTTTTAATTTCACCTTTTCTCTAGCAGCGGCGGTGCTACGGCGGAGCCTCGCCGATGATTAAACACAGAGGAAGCTTCGGACGTGCCTAATGAACCACACACACGCACATAGAAACGTCCTCCCCCCATTCCAGCCAATAGAGGCTTTGCTGTTGCGTCACAAGTCCACTGGAGAATCCGCTATACACAAATAATAGCTAAATTAGGGCTGGATGATAATTCAATATTATCGTTTATCGTCTCAGTGGGATTATATTGTGATGATATGGTGATTTTGGGATATCGAGACGCACAATTCTGCTGTCTGAACTGATGAGAACAAGCTAATTTTATTTAGAAACTCAGACAAAATGAAATGGTAGGAATATTATGTGAAGATTTCAGTTTAGTTTAACATCACACCAAACATTACCATTCGGTTCAATATGATGAACATTCATTTGATTATTTAACGTGATTTCGCTTATGTGAGCCATATCGTCATATATATCGATATCGAAAAAAAACCCCATATGTTTATCGTGATATTGATTTCAACCATATCGCCCAGCCCTAGGCTAAATATATAACAACAGAACAAGAAAAAGACAGATATCTGACAACGGTTGCTATGGCGTGGGTGTAAGTCTCATCCTCCCCCTCCCCTCCCCTCCCCTCCCAGTGGTGCTGGACGACTCGAAGCGCGTGGCGAAGCGCCGCCTGATCGAGGAGAACCGCGAGAAGCGGAAGAAGGAGGAGATGGTGAAGACGCTGCAGACGCGGCCGGAGCCCAGCAGCACCGAGTGGGAGCTGATCAAGATGGTGACGGAGGCCCACCGGCACACCAACGCCCAGGGCTCCAGCTGGAAGCAGAAGCGCAAGTTCCTGGTGAGGGGGGCCTCTATAGATGGATTTACTCTTATCTATAGAATATCAATCTATATTCTGTATTTAGCAGTGGTCTGTAAAGGAATAGTTCGCCCAAAAATGAAAATTCTGTCATCATCTCCTCACCCTCATGCCAAATGAAACACAGGTGAAATGTGTTAGTCCATATAACACACAGGGAGGTTGCCAGCACAACTTGGTTGGCAGCCTTCTCCAAAACAACTGAAGTCATGTTCTTTAGAGTTCCAGAATTTTAATTTTTGGGTGAACTATTCCTTTAACCGTTAATGTCGAGACAGACATCTGAAAGTGAGACGCTACACTCTTCTATATCAGGCCGAACACAAACACAACAAGGAAGTGGCAATGAAATGTTCCATCGCTGTCATTCAGTTCATGGGCGGAAACAGCTACACAAAGTTTTCTGTCCATTCAATAACTGTCCACCAACATTCTCCAAGTTCTTTGTTTTTCTATTTTGAAACAAGTCGCCAAATAATCTGACATCCCATCACCTTGCCACTGTGAAATACGTTTTGAAAGCACTTGGTTGCCATAGAAACTGGTTCAATGCCACTTGCGACAGTTAACTTGATTCTTTGTGAAGGTTTACATGACACACTGGAAACAGAAAGTTAGGGTGGAAGAACTGCAGTTGAAGTCAGATGGGGCTTCATAAGGTCTGACTTATTATATGTTGCCAGGCTGTTCTTATGTAGACTACAGTTTTCACAGTAACAGAATCACTTCCATATAGTAAGTTGGCCCCAATAGAAATTCAAATAGGTTTGACATTGTTGATATAACAGTAGCCAAAACCAGGCTACTTTTAGGGTTTTCAGCATGTAAGACCTTATCAGAGTAGTGAAGATACCACTAACTGGTTGTAATCCCACTTTGATATTCATGAATTCATTCCCAACTCCAGCATTCGTACAGCAGGTCATTCTTTCACTTTAAAGGAATAGTTCACCCAAAACTGAAAATTGTGTCATCATCTCCTCCCCCTCATGCCAGTTGAAACACAGGTGAAGTTTGTCCATATAACACACAGGGAGGCTGCCAGCACAACTCCATAGCAGCCTTCTCCAAAACAACTGAAGTCAGTGGGGACCAGTTCTTCAGAGTTCCAAACCTACAGTATATTTACACCATCATTTAGTGCAAATCTGAACGACAGCTGATTGGTTTGCAACAAATAATGGTGTATAGGTCTTTCTATTCACAGTGTGATTGTTTGGCTGTTTTTGTTTTGGAACTCTAAAGAACAGGTCCCCATTGACTTCAGTTGTTTTGGAGAAGGCTGCTACCAAGTTGTGCTGGCAACCTCCCTGTGTGTTATATGGACTAACAAATTTCACCTGTGTTCCATTTGGGCATAAGGGTGAGGAGATGGTGACAGAATTTTCATTTTTGGGTGAACTATTCCTTTAAGTAACTCTTCATTCCATGCATCTCCATACCACTCTATAGCAGTATTTCCAGCTCAAAAGAAGCTCTCTTGAAAGCCCAGTTACCTTGACACAAAGGTCAGATGACAGGCGACCGTCACATGCAGGCAAAGACAGACAGAGGTCGAGTGAGCGGGCATCGGGATTACATTTGGCAGCCAATGACGCGGCAGTAGAGCCCGTCAAAAGGTTGCCGGCGGGCCCAATCACAGCCCAGATCCTCTCTGTCGTTACAGCAACTCCAGCGCTGCGCTTTTGATCGGCCGTGATCCTGTTGAAGCCGAACTTTGCAATGTTGCATCATAGGAAAAAGTCTTTTATTGTGAAATTCAGCTCAGAAAAACATTTAAATTGCATTCAATATGCCAAAGACAGAAAAAAACAAGGATTACAACACAGCTACTTTAAAAAAAAAAATCATAGGAAAAGAAACAAAAGCCACTCTGTTTGCTAGTGCATCATTTTTTCAGAGCAAAAGTTTCCTAAGCTCATGGAAAAATAAGACACATTTCACAAGCCAGTTTTCTTAAAGTATCATAATCAATAAGCGTGTTACATAACATGCTACAAACAAGTCGTTTTTCATTTCTTCCGATTTTTTTCTTTTTTTTTACGTCTTTGTCTTTAGCTTAATATCCTACTGACAACGCCCTCACTTTTCCCTCCGGTGATGACTAAAAAAGTGTCTCTTTCTATCTGCTGCTCTGCCTCAAGATGTTTCCTGCCTGTTAGGGTTTTATAGGTTCCCATTGTGTCAAAGCAGGATGGAGGTCAGCTGCTCAGCGGCGGATGGAAACCCCGTTCACAACATTTTCCCAGTTAGACAACCTCTTAACTTCTCCGTGAGTCTCCGACGTGAGAGAGTCAACAAGTCATCTCTGATTAACTTTACATTACCCTATTCCAGCTCATGTGATGCCCAAACACAGAGAAGAATTTTAACTCTAAATTACTCAACTCCCCTGTGTGCTATCTCTGTCTTTTTATAGATCAGTGGGTTTTAAATTGGTTGCAGGCCCGTTTCTGGTGGGTGTTTTGCAATCTTTTACTGAGCATAGCCTCCAGTACGAGACTTATGTGCAGTATGCTCAGTTCCCAAGTTAAAAACTGTGCATACACACCACCGAGCAACCCGAGGAACCAGTCAAACCAGTTCATTTTTTTTTTCCCTAAACACAGAAAACAGCCAGCGTTACCATGGGGAAAACTTCCACCCAACACAACGCCATCAGTGGAGCTTCCAGCATGCATCTGTCCCTCTAGATGGTTAACTTTACTCTTTTTTTTTTTTTTTTTGTTTCCAGCCAGAGGATATCGGCCAGGGCCCGCTGGCGCCCACCCCCGACGGAGACAAGGTGGACCTGGAGGCCTTCAGCGAGTTCACCAAGATCGTCACGCCCGCCATCACCCGCGTCGTCGACTTCGCCAAGAAGCTGCCCATGTTCTCAGAGGTGGGTTCAGCGGGAGGTGTGTGTGTGTGTGTGTGTGTGTGTGTGTGAACTATTAAAAAAACAGGCTGCTGGGAAGTGTAAAAAATGTGGTTAATAGACCTTACACAAGGCACACAATGTGATTTCTGTGCACATTCATTTAGATCAAAGCCTTGTTAACCTTAAATAACATAAATGGATTATTTCATTGTACGTATATGTGACTTTCCAAAGTGATCCTCTCTCGTGCTTTTGTGCAATTAAGTGTGTGTGAGAGAGAGAGTGTCCCCATACTTCACATACTTCATATTAGGGCTGGGCGATAATTCAATATTATCGTTTATCGTCTTTCAGTGGAATCATATGGTGATGATATGAAGATATTTTGATATCAAGACACACATTTCTGCTGTCTAAATTGATGATGACAAGCAAATTTTACTTAAAAACTCTCATAAAATGAGGTATGGTAGGAATATTATTTGAATATTTCTGTTTTGTTTGACATCACACCTAACATCACCATTCGGTTCAATGAGATGAATATTCATTTGATTATTTAACGTGATTTTGCATACATGAACCATATCGTGATATATATTGATATCGAGAAAAATCCTTATGATTATCACAATATTGATTTCAACCATATCGCCCAGCCCTACTTCATATACTTCATATACTAACCCTAACCCTAACCCTAACCCTAACCCTACACATGGACGCTTTCATCCCAAGCGCCTTACAGCATCATTAGCGCTCACATTTTTCATATGCCGTATTATTTTTGCCATACTCGATACCAAGTGCGGGCAAAGTTTTCACACACTGGGTATAGGCTGAATCACTTTTGGCGATAGAGCATAGCAAAACGGACATTACTTTATATAGAAATATTGCCAATTAGCGGTGTCGGCGTCATGCTCAGACACCTCAGAGAACAATCTTCATTTTCAAAACCGAAAAAAAACCCAGTCGGCCGCGTCCTCGTTAATCCCCGGCTCGTCCGACGAGTCGCCGTTAGCTCGTTAACCCAAACCCAGATCCGCTGATTGGCTGCTTCCTCAATACGGCGGGCGTTTGTCACGCCGCAATTACACTAAATAATAATCATCTCCTTCCCCCGTGATGCTCTCTCTTTCCCTCCCTCTCTCTCTGTCTCTCTGTTTCTCTCCCTCCCGTCTGTGGATGACGGATGACTCACCACTCACTGATGCCGCTCTGCACTCTACAGTAAATGAGCGGAAGCAATCTGTGTGTGTGTGTGTGTGTGTGTGCATGTGTCTGAGTGCAGTTTTCATGCATATTGTAGTGCAGTCTACAGTTACATAAACCACGGCGAGGGATTTGTTGCAAGTACAAAATGATAACCCTTTCACTCCGAGGCAGCACTCAGAGATAACAATGCCGGAAGATATGATACTGCTCTGATGCATTTCATACGTCTTCCTGTCTTCAATTTTGCTTTTTTTTTTTTCCTTTGCTTTTTTGCAATAGTTGACAGCTGCGATCGTGAAAATATTAAACGGCCCTGGGATCAAGCCACACTCAGGGCATTACAGTGGAACTACACGGGCATCAATGGGGAAATAATCGGACCGGTTGGAGATTTGAAGCTTTTCTAGGACACTTGTCATTTATCTCAGTCCGTCAAGGCTCAAGGCTCAGGTTTACATTATCAGCTAGCACCCGTGGTTCTCAACCCAAGTCCTGGGTACCCAGAGTACTGCTGGTTTTCCTATCCTCCCAGGCAGTTAACTGCAGCTAATTGCATTCACTTTGAATCCCAGGTGTAAATCAGTCCCCGATTAGATGGCTGGAATAAAAAACAGTTCTTGGGGGCGCCCTGGTGGCTCACCGAGTAGGGCGCGTACCATTTGGCTCAGGCCTT
This sequence comes from Centroberyx affinis, assembly GCF_046629955.1. NCBI lineage: Eukaryota > Metazoa > Chordata > Actinopteri > Beryciformes > Berycidae > Centroberyx > Centroberyx affinis. The sequence continues at coordinate 66,788 of NW_027281078.1, forward strand.
CCCGCAGCGACCTGGGTTCGAATCCGACCCGTGGTCCTTTGCTGCATGTCCTCCCCCCGCTCTCTCTCCCATTCCTTCCTGTCTCTCTCTCACTAGATCTCTCAAATAAAGCATAAAATGCCAAAAATAAATCTTTAAAAAAACAAACAAAAAAAAAACAGTTCTTGTGCATTCTTGTACCCTTCATGACGCATTTAACACAATATCAAACAACTCAAAGCACGACTCCGAAACAAAAGAATGCGAGGACGGAGGACAGATAAAGACCCTGGGATCTCACAGCCCGTCTCAAACCGTAAGGATGCCTCTCTGTGCTCGGGAAGATCGTTCTCCCCAAGGACAAAAGTGTCGACTTGGCATTCTCGGATTTCACCCGGGGTCGAGAACCACTGGCTTACACCAATGAAGTCACCTGGTGTAATCCGCAGTTTGAGTGAAAACCGCATACTCTCGGCCAGTCCATATTCGCCAATATACTGTAATGATCTCGATATTGTACTCCAATCTTAACACGGTGTGTATGGATGCCTTTAAATATGTGTATCCCACACTGCTGGGTTACTACTCGTCAACACTGCATATGAAGGGGTTTGTTCCAAAAAAAAAAAAAATTGTGCTACCTGGAATTCATTGGTTCATTCATCAATTTCACAAACACAGATGATTCTATCCTCCAAAAATAAACTACTTTTGCTCAGTAACGCGTTGCAGTTGCGGTCAGCTTATTACTCAATATTCATGCACGCATATTATTCACCGATCCGCTTCCCCCCAGCTGCCTTGCGAGGACCAGATCATCCTGCTGAAGGGCTGCTGCATGGAGATCATGTCGCTGCGGGCCGCCGTGCGCTACGACCCGGAGAGCGAGACGCTGACGCTGAGCGGCGAGATGGCGGTGAAGCGCGAGCAGCTGAAGAACGGCGGCCTGGGCGTGGTGTCGGACGCCATCTTCGACCTGGGCAAGAGCCTGGCGCAGTTCAACCTGGACGACTCGGAGGTGGCCCTGATGCAGGCCGTGCTGCTCATGAGCTCAGGTGAGGAGGACCGATATATGTGTATCAGTTTTATTATTTCTTTCTTTCATTTCTTACCGTCAACAAATCCTATGAAAATAACAAAATCAGCAATGAGTTTGTTTTGCTGACAAGTCTCGTCCATGTAGCCGATGCCCAATGAAGCCATGTCCCAGCAGCCATAGAACTCCATTGTATTAAAAAAACTATTAAAAATCATCATCACGATGCACCGGGCCGGCCGACTTTTTCCTCAAACAACTTAATAAGCCAACCGTAAACACGTTTTCCATCTCAGGAAAGTAGTTCCGTAGCACCGAAAATAGTCCCCGGCGTAATGAAGAATTTGTTCCCATTTGAATTTGATTTGATAATAACTACAACAGCCTGACTTTTCATGGTAACAGTTAGCGATTTTTAAAATGTAAACTATGTCTAAGGTTTTTAGCTTACAATTGGAGCCAATGACTTCTGGTTTGAAGGCTACAAAACGGAACGTGGGAAGTCGGAAAGTAACAAGAGTAGAGCAAACGCATTGTTGATTTTGTTATTTTCATAGGATTTGTTGACGGTAAGAAACGCATTAAACAAAACACCAGCCTTATTCTTTAAGGCAGTGGTTCGCAACGTGGGGTCCGGGGACCACCAGGGGTCCTTGAGGGGGTCCCCCAGCAAATTGAATGAATTGTTAAACTTCACCATTATTTCATTTACAAGAAGTTAACACTAGTAGAGAATGTAGAAGAATGACTGTTTTGATCATAGTTTCTCTGTTATCTCTCTACCTACAATACAGATAATCATGGAATTCTGAACAAAGTCATATCTGACAATAAAAAATACTCACAGATTCGGGTCCGAGAGACAAAATCTCATCGAACGGGGGGGGGGGGGTCCTACCGTGGCTCTAACGTGGACTAAATTAGGGGCCGAGCTCATAGCCCCCCCCCCCCCCCGCCCTATGCGCTTCGATAATAGACCCGAGCGGAAGGACCGTGTAAACGTAACGGTAAATCTCTCTCTCTCTCTCTCTCTCCCCCTCCCACCCCACCCCACCCCCTACCCCACCCACCCTACCCCTCTCAACCCCAAGACCGCTCGGGCCTGAGCAGCGTGGAGAAGATCGAGCAGTGCCAGGAGACCTTCCTGCTGGCGTTCGAGCACTACATCAACTACCGCAAGCACAACATTCCCCACTTCTGGCCCAAGCTGCTGATGAAGGTGACGGACCTGCGCATGATCGGCGCCTGCCACGCCAGCCGCTTCCTGCACATGAAGGTGGAGTGTCCCAACGAGCTCTTCCCGCCGCTCTTCCTGGAGGTCTTCGAGGAGCAGGAAGTGTGACTTTTTGAAAGAGAGAAAGACAGAACACTCCCTCTCCCCCCCCCCCCCCCCTAAAAGAACCCTCGGGAAGGAGAAAGCAGTGAAAGAAAAAACAGGATTTTTTTTTCCGGGGAGGGGGAGGGAACGACATCCTGTACGCTTTGTTTTTGTTTTTTTTTTTGTTTTTTTTTTTGGTCCGACCAACAACCACCTGCCACCAGCACCGACTCTCTCTCTCTCTCACACACACACACACACACACACACACACACACACACACTGGTGATCCCGTGTGTGTGTGTGTCCCCTCCTTGCCTAGTAGGAGGGGGAGGGCGGCATCCAGAGAGTCGTGAAACATTCATAGATTTCCACCGCGCAGCTGCCATGGTTATATACTTATATGCAAACACACACGAAAGAAACGAAACCCCCCCCCCCCATAAACGCAAGGTTTGCTCGCATCATCCCGGGCCTCCGAATTCTTCCTCCCCCCCTGCCCAGAGGAGGAGGGGGGCCGGACAGACAGCTGTACTCTCTCTCTCTCTCTCTCTCTCTCTCTCTCTCTCTCTCTCTCTCTCTCTCTCTCCCCCTCAGACATAACGCAACCAATCGAGCGGCTCGGTTATGTGTCTGTGCCCCCCCCCCTTCCGCCCACCCATCCCCCTACACACCCGCCACTCCATCCTCCATTCCACCCGCAGTCGTGTGGACGTAATCTGACAAAAACGGTGTGGCGGCTCCCACTTTGTTTCCCCCCCACCCCCCCCCCTCCTTTTCTTCAATGGACTCCTCCGTCCACATACTGACCTCACACACACATACACATATGTCCCTCAGTTAGCCATGTACCTCTTTAGCAGTGTTGGGGGGGGGGGAAGTCATTAGTTACTTCATTACCTACCTTAAAAAAAGAACTATTTACGTTACAGAGTGACAAAAATGAACCGGATATTTAAGAAAGAAAATTAGTATTCTTAGTGTGTTACCCCCCCCCCCCCCCCTCAACACTGCTCTCTACAGCCATAGAGTTACACACACACACCATTCTACCTGCATACATGCATACCTCTGTCAACACCTCTGTACAATTACCACACATATACTATGCTTACACACTCATACGTACCTGTGTGTG